>NC_087155.1:670000-695000 GCF_035594125.1 Scylla paramamosain
GAGCGCCCCCGAAAAGCTCGTCGCGGCGCTGAGGGTAATGGCGTCCCTCTCCCCGCCGCGACGATTATGGAGCCGACGAGAGAACGCTGCAACAATTTCCAGTACTGCGAAAATGTCCTTAGTTGGTTACTGAAGACAGGCTCGACCTTTTCGGGAATGGCGAGGCGGTGGTGGTGGGTGTGCTCGTAGTGTAGGTGGTGGTGGTGGTGGTGGTGTACGTTGTGTTGGTTTCTCCCTTTGTTGTTCTCTTCTCTCTCCCTCTTGTTATTGATTCGTTCCAAGCTCTACATTTAATTCCAGTCAATTCTTTTTCATGCTTTTTTTAATATTCCAGCCGCCTGTTTCCTCCACCAACTCGTATGGAAACTCAGTAAAAAAAAAAAAGAAAAAAGCAAGTAACAAGGCAGTATAAATAAATAATAAAAAGTTTTGCCTACAATACCCTGAGACTCGCCCGCCACGGAATCCTATTTTCTCCGCTTGTTCTCCTTTTTCTTTCAAGTGAGGCAGAGCACGCACTAACGAGTCCCGCGCTTTTTCCACTCCGTGCCGGATCACGAAGCGTCTCCTGAAATAATCGGATGTAATTACCTCATGGCCAGCAAAGCTCCGCCAGTTGTGGGAGGGAGCACCGCTTTCACATCGTGAGGTTCATCTGGTAACGAACTTGATGTACTTTTTTTTTTCATATACGGTAACATTATATTATTATTCTTTCTTGCGTAGTTCTCATGATCCTTTTCAGTAAACGAGATTTTGGAATAGATGCGGTGCGCTCTCTCTCTCTCTCTCTCTCTCTCTCTCTCTCTCTCTCTCTCTCTCTCTCTCTCTCTCTCTCTCTCTCTCTCTCTGCTTGTACCCTTGAGAATGACGTCAGCCGCCTCCAGGCGAATGGTTTCTATGTACATGAGCGGCAGGAACAAATTAATTGACCTGTTGCTTGCTTTGCAGTGCGTTTGTACCTAAAATATCCGCTCTAAAAATAAAATAGAATAAAAAGAATAAATAAGATGAGTAAATAAACAAAAAGCAAGTACTCGGGAATTTCCTGCTTGTGGCTTGTATAAAATAGATGGAAATGTCAGGATACAAAATATTCTTACAATAATTGTGGTAAGTTTATCCGTTAGTATTTTTTTTTTTTTTTTGTTCTTGTATGTGTATATTATTTCAATACAATTTTGCTGAACGAGATCAGGGAAAATTATAAATAGCATAAACGAGCATTGGCATGTGTCTTTCACTGGGACCGCAACATGTAGGTCTCATGGCTTCCCGGATCCTCCCTTCCTTATGATCTTATGATGTCAAATGTCGGAAGGAGGAAATGTGAGGCTGGGAAAGTAGATATAGGTATTTGCGTTTCACTGAGACTGCAACGTGTAGATCTGATGTCTTCTTGTATCCTCCCTTATCAAGTCAGGAAGAGAAAATGGCAGGATGGATAAGGGGCTGAGAGGGGGCAATTGACAAGTATGGCCGCACTCCATCGTGGAGGGCGCGGGAAGCAGTTACTCCTTCAGCTCTCCTCCAAGTCACAAGTCACCCCTGAGCCATTAAGTCTGCTGGATTATATGTACATTTAAATTTCAGATTGATTCATGCCATATACATGATTCTTCTACTGTGACTTTTATCGATGCCGTGATGCCCCGTAATGGATTCTGGAAGCGTTACTGATGTGCCTGTGTGCTCCGCGAAGTGTTAGTCTTCCGCACCATGGACCGGCAGTGCTCGTGGACTTGGAGGCTGTAAAGTTTGTGCAGTTAAGGAGAAAGATTTTATGCAGTTAGAAAGCATTGTGTGTTCGCTGCTCTTTGGATATTTACACACACACACACACACACACACACACACACACACACACACACATATATTCTGAACGGTTACTGATAAGTTGCTGTTACATTATTTTCCATATTCTTTCTGTACACCTATTTGTTAGTCCATCCAAGCATTTAATATACATTTAACCTCCTATTTTTCTTTAATTCTTCCGCGTATGTTTAATTTTCTCTTAATTTACAAGAACGACGAGAAATACACATTATGAAATCAATATAAACAAGATATACGAGAACAATGTGTCACTTCCTTAACAGCAGACGATAGTGATGGTCGGCCGTGAATGGTCAAGTATCGCTGGTGGTGTCTAGAGAGTTTGCACGTTTCTTCTCACTCCTCTGTGCAAGGAATGTGAAGTCTTTGCCACAGGTACTTGATGGAGAGTCGCTGATGTCACACGAATCAAGGTCATGTATGAGTAACAAGTAATTCATATGCTGCCCATTACTTTGACTCATTACGGATGCAGGACTATTTTGAGACGCAAATGTCCCCTCTACTTTTTGTCAGAACATTGATTTGCCCTTGCTGGGACTGTGGCGAATCTAATGTTTGAAGTTGAGAGAGAGAGAGAGAGAGAGAGAGAGAGAGAGAGAGAGAGAGAGAGAGAGAGAGAGAGAGAGAGAGAAATCAAGGTAATAATGGAGGCAGCAACTAGCGGTCGACACTCCCTCAGTGGACGATAGTAATGGCTTCCTGTCCCTTGTACTTGTCGTCTCCTGTTTCTGGAGCGTCTCCATCTGCTTCTTACGATGTATTTATAGACGCTCTCCATCGCCCATGTCGGTGTTTATCGATGTCCCTTCGTCCAGTGTGCTGCTCCTCGCGCTGACCTCCCTTGTGTTGACCTCTTTCCTCATGTTTCTCTATGCAGGTGTTGTTTATCCAGGTGTTCAATTATTGCACAACATGAAAACATAAGCAAAGTTAAGGAAAAAAAGCATGCCCACCTTAGTCTTTGTATATAACATGTATAACTTGTCCGGCTATCATCTCTACCAATGTACTTTCAAATTTCCTTTTAAGTATCCCTACATATTCGGAGTCTATTCTAGTCATCCACTCTATTTAGAAACCTGTTTATATATATATATATATATATATATATATATATATATATATATATATATATATATATATATATATATATATATATATATATATATATATATATATATATGTATATATATATATACATATATATATATATATATATACATATATATATATATATATATATATATATATATATATATATATATATATATATATATATATATATATATATATATATATGTATATATATATATATATATATATATGTATATATATATATATATATATATATATATATATATATATATATATATATATATATATATATATATATATATATATATATATATATATATATATATATATATATATATATATATATATATATATATATATATATATATATATATATATATATATATATATATATATATATATATATATATATATATATATATATATATATATATATATATATCTTTATATAACTCTATTTTTATGAAGCTTCAGTCCATTACTTGTACGTAAGCCTTTCCAGATTACTAACCCCGAGACTGTTTCCTATATCCCTCCCTCATTATATCCATCAATGGCGGTCAAATACTTTTATCAGATGGCTTAATTTTAGTTTTTACCAGTCTTTTTTTTCAGGTTATGCTTTTTTTTATCTGATATGTTAAACTTTATCTGTAATATTTATTTTATTCATTACCGTTATATTTTTCATCATTACATAATTTTGATGAAAAATTATTATCAATCAATCATTCAATTCTTTATTCGTACAAAGTACAATTCTTTAGTCACCTTACACTAAAAATTTAAAGCTATAAAAGAGAGAGAAAAAAAAAACTTACAATGTAGCTCAAAAGACAAAATAAAATATAAATTAAAAGAGATATTAAAAACTTTAAAAGGTAAATAAAATTAAGTTAAAAAATTATTGTGTATGTGTGTACAAAACATACTATATTAAACATATTTCATGAAGGAATTCACAGACATCACTATAATTATGTAAGGCAGCAGTCTGTCTGACCGTCACGGATACTCAAAAATTCTTTTATTATTTCTGTTTGGCAGTATTGGTAGTCCTCTAAACAACATACCTTGCCAATAACATAGTTAATATTACAGTAAAAAATGTCATTGTATTTAATGTTATAAGACTGCAGTATTGAATTCATGTTGGACAACATGTATGATGAATTCGACAGCAGAGCATTTCTAAAAAATTGTAATATTTGTCGCTCAGGATGTCTCAAACCCCCTAATAAGAACAAAAAAAAAAAAAAAAAAAAAAAAAACACAGCATTCTTTTTTCAATAATCTGACGAACAGATAGAGAGTTCATAATATGGGGCAGTAAGTGAGAGCGCGTGCGAGGGTGCAAAGCAAGCAGTCTGCGGCAACACACTCGCCACGCCACACTCAACTCCTCAGTTCTTGGGTCATCAAGATTCCACAACTGACAACCATACAGCGACGTACAACGGCTATTAAACAACAACACCTTAGATTGCCATGAGGTAGAGTAAAACTGATGGATAATGGCATTAGTTCTCACTTTCATGTCCCTCATAACCGGTTCAAGATTGACTAGACTACCACGAGATGATATTAGGTGACCCAAGTGTTTTTCACTCATAACGTTATGTATAGTGCGACCGTACATCTTGATGCATACACTGTCCATAAAAACATCTGAATCCGAAAAAAAAAAAAAAAATTAAAACACATTTATTAGGATTAAAATTTAAACTGAACTGGGAAGCATATTGTTGACAAATCTTGACCATCCTCCTCAAAGCTTCACACGTTGGGCTAAGAATAACTATATCGTCAGCATAAGCAAACGCGTTGCAGCAAATGTCACCCATATGACAGCCAACCTTACTATTGTTTAGATTCTGCATTAAAGGATTTATATAGATAGGGAAAAGTAGAGGACTCATTACACCCCCCTGCTTCACACCATTACAAAGCTTAAACTGATCAGAGTTAACACCATTCCAACTTACAACACCAGTACTAATCAAATACATATTGAGAAGCAAACCAACTATTGGAGGACAAATATCTCTTTCTATAAGTAGGTTAAACAACTTGCTATATTTCACTCTATCAAATGCCTTAGTGGCATCAAGTAACAGCATATACACATTAGATCCACACATTTGATAATAATGAATAGTTTCTGTAACTAGATAAGAACACAGCGAGGTAGAGTAATACTCCTTATAGGCAAACTGCAGATGAGATGTCACCATATTATCTTTTATAAATAAAATTAATACATGATCTATGATTTTACTTACAATTTAATTTAATGAGATAGCACGATAATTAGAAGAGTTAGCACGAGATTTAAGAGAATTTTTGGGAATGGGCTTAATAACTGCTTTGTTAAAAAGAGCATCTGTGCTGCCGTATTGCAACATTGCTGTTATTATATGACTTAGCTGTGTATATAATAGTTTAGTACCATTTATAAAATGATTGCTACTAATGTTATGTTTCGTCCTTTTTATTGGGTACGAGGCTTCTCACGGCCTTTTCAGTTATCACTGCAGATACAGAATGACATTGGGAAGAAATACAATGGGCAGCATTACATCGCTCATTAACAAGGTGGTTCACCTTACTGCCCACCTCTTGTAAGTCATCACCCGTAACACTACTATAGAGCTCCTCATATAAGTCACGAAGCCTATCAGCAATATCCTCGTCAGTACATCGGCCATCAATTATACCAGATGACCACATATTTCTTCCTTTCATTTTTTTAATGATCTTCCAGAAATCTTTCAATGATATATTTCTAAGAGTGACAGCTGTATTTTTCTTCAAGATCTCATCCGCATTCCTTTCAGCTTGTTTAATTGCCCAGTGATGTTTCGATCTACTAAACCTTAAATCTGCAAACTGTCCACTAGCCGGACAACCTGCATTTTTCCAAATTCCATGCCAGAAGATGAATTTGTCCTTATATAGTCTTACGTATTCATTCCATCGTGGTATTCCTTTCTTTCCGTTTACGCGCTGTCTAGGTATACCAACATAAGCACATTTCTTTAATATTTCCAGTATCTTTTCGAGTGTGTTCATTATCATATTACTGTGTGTTTTACAAGAGTAATCAGGACATGGTGCCAGAACACCCGACATATCTAAATGCCTTAAATGAAAATCAATCAGTGTCTTATAGTTCTCAATATCTAGGGACGAAGCTTTTTCCCAGTCAACGCTTGGCTGTGTGAATTTTTCTATATTAGAGACATTTACTGTTAAAGTAGACGTTATAGATATAGGTAAATGTTCAGTTAAATTGTTGCCATCCATAAAAGTTGACACACATTCACCAGCTCTAATGGCAGATTCATTAACAATGAAATGACCGATACAAGATCTATTACCTCGTGCCGACTCATAGGTATAGGTCGCGTGAGTACAAGATAATGGTGGACACAATACATTTTCCTCATTCAAAAACAGTTTTAAAAGATCAGCATTACGAGATTGTCTATAGAAATCCACATTAAAATCCCCCCAATTATGATATCATAACCGTCATATAAATTTATCATAGCTGACAATTCATTTAAGACATCACCAAAAATTTCAGAACTCCGATCACAGTTACCATCATTAGGCATGTACACCAAAACAAGGAGTAATTTATCACATTGACTCTGAGCCACAACAGCTCTCAGTCTTATTTATCATTACGCAATTCTAATTTGTCAGTGTAGCACTTTTACATTCAATATTTTGTTTTCTTATTATTCGTATCATTACATAATGTGTGAAGTTTCGTATAGTTCTGTGTAGATCTGAATGTTTTAATGTGAAATGCTGTGTTCTCCCGTACATTAATTTTCTCTCTCTCTCTCTCTCTCTCTCTCTCTCTCTCTCTCTCTCTCTCTCTCTCTCTCTCTCTCTCTCTCTCTCTCTCTCTCTCTCTCTCTCTCTCTCTCACTGAGAGGGAAATGTGAACAAGTGGACAGCTGAGGTGTTAGTGTCTTCTCCATATTGGCACCGCGACTTTTACAGTACACATATACTACTTACAAACTGTACTCCATATCTGCTGTTTTTGTTTCCGTGTATGGTTTCCGCTTTTATATCGGAATGAAAAAAAAAAAATGGTGAAAAAAACTGGAGGGAAGGAAATATATTTTTCTAAATGGAATTACTACAGTACCGTCCAGTATTATTTGTTTTATTTTATTTTCTAGTTGAAAACTGCAGTTTTCGAAGTTCTGGACGAGTTGCCGGAAATAGAATTGCATAAAACTTGAAGATAATGTGTGGTCATTACTCTGCTACATGTCAGTGGAGACACACACAGTATGGATGTATAATGTATCAGCATCAGTATTGGTAGTGTAGGCTACATTTCTTTAAAATCGATATTAGCGAAATTCTCTGCGATACTCATCAGTAATGGTGAAGTTCCCATTTCTTGCACTTGATCATTATTTTGCTTCAAGTGGCATCGCAGTGCAATGTGCCTAAAGCATATACGCACTTTCAGTTGTCTGAATGCGATCAAAACCAAAAGGGACACATTCTCGTCCAACCGTGTTTTGTGACCCCTGATTGCAATGAGGGCCTCCCGTAATGAACGTTATACAAGTGTGCTGATGGAGAGTTGAGTGATTGCTCTGGGATTAATGGTTGTGCGAGACGATTGTATAACATCATCGAACTCACTCACCATTAATATCGCGCACCGAGAGGGATGACGTCACAAGAGAAGGAAAGGAAGAGCAGCAGAGCGCAGGGAGTGGGGCTTATGACAGATGGGATGCGATTAACTGTTGCACCAATATTGTTTTTGTGTTGGCATGTGTTTTGTTGGTGATGGAGGGACGCCAGTACACGGTTCAGAGTTACGCGATCTGGGGACGGAAGTGTATCCGTAGGAAACTAGGTCACCACGCCACGGTGCTTTTTTTTTTTTTTTTTTTACTATGTACTTTAAGAATAAAAGTGTAAAGCAGTGATGTATCATTATCGTGGCGTATGAAAATCGCGCTCTGTAATTTGAAAATAGAGATGTCATTAGCAATGTTTTTTTTTTTTTTTTGTGCGCGTGCGTGCGTGCGTGCGTGTCTACGTGAGAGCGTGCGTGATGCGTGCGTGTGTCTGCGCGGTCTACGGCACCAGTTAGTAATTTTTCTGCCATTTGGTCTTTTGGAAGTTCAGATGATAGCCACCCTTCTATTTTTGGAGATCTGTGTGGTCAGTTCCTGCTCGCGGTGGCGTAGGCACTTTTTTTTTTCAGTCTGAGTGATGCCTTTGCAAAGGTTCATACAGTTCCCCTTCCCCTCAAGCCTCCCTAGTGCAGTCACCGGTGAGGACATGATTGACAGGAAGCACATGTGTATCCTTGAACCACTCGGCAATAGCTTCAAAAATAGCCAGCTTTCGGGAGGACCCGCGTCAGTGAGATCGCCACCGTGCAGAAGGAAAACAAACAAACAGGGCTATGAAGTGCAGGATAGTTACGAGTACTATGATCGCTGCCGTTTACACAAATCACAGCCATTAATAAGACCACCACAGTTACCGCAGTAATACCCGCAACAAAGCCGCTACTCAGCACTGCAGCTCCCCGTGTGATGGCCGCGCGTACCCACATGCTCGCGGCTATAAAGCAAATGAATAAAAAAAAATGAAAGCAGCCGTACCAGTAGCACTTTCCCATATTAATTACTTGGTCACGTGTTATGGGTCGGCTGCGGCTTTTGTGACTTTCGTAAAAAAAAAAAAAAAGTTTGTTGGGTAAAGTTTTGTCTGTGCAGCGCAATTTGCTGAGTCGTGCTTTGAACCGTGTGTAGCCTTCGCTGTGGGTTGTAATTGTTGCTTGCTTAATTAATGGTGTGTGTGTGTGTGTGTGTGTGTGTGTGTGTGTGCTGCCAATTCATGGATTGTACTTCCCTCACTTTTTTTTTTTTTTTTGTCTTTTCTATATTTTTATTTATTTATTTATTTTTATTTATTTTTTTTCTTTTGCCCCAATATTTTTCCGCACCGTTTGAACAACTGGCCTTTTGCAGTGTCCTTATTTTCTTATTCCTATGATCTTATTACCATTTAACATTATTCTTCTCTCTTACTATTATCAATTTTTTTTATACGTATCGTCATTTCATTATTTTCTTAGATTACTGGTTGCCGAATAGTCGTTATATTACTATTTTATTACTTTTTAGTATCATCATTACTGCCTGATTTTTTGAGTATTTTTGTTCTTACTATTACCCTCTTAACTTTACTTTAATTATAACCCCTTAACTATTCCATGTACACTTAAGAATACAAGAAAACAGGGGAAGCTGCAAGAAGCCGCCAAGCCTACGTACATGTGGCAGTCTCTTGGTGGTATTCCCGTCTCACAACATCTAAAACTTAGCAGATCCAAGGTACCTCGAGACTTCCTTTGGACCTTTCCCTTGGGACATAAATAGGGATTATATCGTCATTTATGCATAATGAAGTGCTAGTATATTCTCATTGGCGTATAATACCAGAATTTCAGTCCCTCTCGACCCGTATATGAGGAAATATTTAAAGATACAGATATATTTACAAGACTTTAGTATAGAATTGAAGAAATAAGGTGGTTTTCCTAAAGGGTAATAACGTTTCTTTACAGCGTAAAGTATGTTCAGTTAAAGAAAACGTATGAGCGAGAATTTTGTGATTAGAGTGAGAAGTACATTTTGTTTATTTACAAATGGAAGTAGAGGAACTGCGAAATATTCGGTACCACAAGCTATACGCTCTTCACACGGAAGAAGCGGCACCACCGCGTGTTCCAACAATGTCGTCAGCTGATGCCTGGTCCACCTCCTCATCAACTCGCCTTCTGTCGCCCTTATTTCGTACATGAGGTAGGTAGTAAATGAATATTCATCTCCTGTGCTGTGTAGGAAGCTTTATGCAGGGAAGTTACTCAGATTTCTTGCTTACAAAGGACAGAGGATGCTTACAGCATGTTTACGGGCGAGCTTCCTGAAGCTGCCAACCCACTGGTATATTTCGCATGCTTTTTCGCCTATTGCCATGATCCAAGGGTTGCATGCGGTCTTGATTGCCGTATGGCAGTCCGGTACCATTTCTCCTGAGTGGAAGAGGGGGCTGGTCGTCCCTATCTGGAAAGGGAAAGGGGACCGCCAGGACTGCAACAACTACCGTGGTATTGCGTTGTTCAGTGTGCCAGGTAAGGTCCTTGCCTCCCTTTAATGAGAGAGAGGAAAGCCACTCTCTCATCTTCACTGAAGGGTCTTACAAGGAGTGTGGAGGCCTTCATCCCTTCAAAACTCGCGCATGCGTGCAGAGGGCACACATACGACTACTCTGGTACCACAACAAAGGATTCAGCTAGTCATGTGTTTACTTATGTGTTTATGCATTCAAATAAATTAATAAAGACATCATAGAATTTACTATGATGTCCATGTTAATAACGAAAGGCTCAGATTCCAGCATATACAAAATGTTAGGGACGCCGAATTCCGTTCACCGAAAGATTTTGATCTGGCAAACCTGCAAGATTAGGGAAACGTCGGTGACGGTACTACGGCCGTCTGTGTGATAAAGAACTACCTTATGACTTATTGTTATGATAATTATGATAGTGGCTGTACTAGGTAACTGCCCTTACAGAGACGTAACAATCAATTCTGTGTGTAACGATAGTTGTGTGTGAACTAGGGAAATGCCGTTGTGGAAATAATTTTGTGGATTTAATATGGGAATTGGTAACTCTGATGTCTAATTGGTACACTTGACGGTGGTGACTGGCAGAAGCAGATCGGGACTGGTGGAAAGTGATGTGGGTCGTGCTCCACACACCGAGGACGGGACTTCCTCACAGGTGTCGTATGCTAAGTTTGCTCAAGTGTAGTGTTTGGCAATTATTTATTTATTTATTTATTTATTTTAGCTATTTAGGATATTATATTATGTACGTATTGTGATTGGATTATAGATATTGACTGAAATTTATCTTAAGTTGAATTTATGGAGCTAGTGATATCGAATTTAAGCGTGACTGCGTGAATCACGAATAATGTGACAGTGCTTTACTCATGTATTAGGTTAACAATAAGGTGTAAGTATTTTTTATACATTCAACTATACTAAAAATCACGTTAGTTGTCTTCTCTCCTGAAACTCTTCTCATTCAGTTTTGTGTCTGTGCGCCATTTACAGTCCACCCTCGCCTCCTGCCTTGCTGGAGGAGTGATGGCGTAACACCCTGCATGAAACTTACCATCCTGTCTCCACCTATCACCCTCATTTATGAACATGTCTAATCTTTTAATATTCATTAATGACTCGGCACTAACAACATGATTACGGAGTCCATCGCATTCATCTACAGTTATCCCGTGAAGCTTATTTACCTATTCATTGTGCTATCCGTAGACTACACGTGGTTTTATTTCACTGTATTTTTATCGTTACCATTATAAATACGTAGCAAATTTCTAAAACACGAAACAACAATAAAAAATAAAAAAAAATACAGAAAAAAAGGTTATAAAGAAAAATCGCAGTATAACTCACCAGCACTCTTCACCATCACCAGCCATCGACACCTGGAAGTCACGAGGACATAAACAGTGCCGCCAGTACCACCAGCCCCTCAGTGCCTCACTCATACTAACACGCTCCCTTTATCCCTGAGTCTCACCAGCACACCCAATAAAGACCCAATCCTGACTACGTGTGCCGTAATCCCCTCATCCTGTAGTCCCCTTAAGTAGCCTCGTCTGTTCACCTTTCCATTAACGCACCTGCCACATCTGTCTCATTACGACATCTGTTTTTATTCCCCTATCTAACACCCGATATATCAGTTATTGCCCCTCTCTCACTCTCTCTCTTTCTCTCTCTCTCTCTCTCTCTCTCTCTCTCTCTCTCTCTCTCTCTCTCTCTCTCTCTCTCTCTCTCTCTCTCTCTCTCTCTCTCTCTCTCTCTCTCTCAACGACGTTATTTTACACAAAGAAACATGCACGGTTTTATTGAGACATACATCAAGATGGACTTAAAGACTTGAACTACTGTTACTTCTTTTTCTGTCAGTGGTGCCTTTCGAATTTATATTTTAAACTTCCATCAAACCATTTCACTAAGTCTGAGGAGTGGCAGTGGTCATAAGCTTAAGGATTATCAAGACTTCCTGCGGAGCTAAAACTGAGCAACCTGTTTGTACTTTATTTTTTTTGTCAGCAATTAACAGGATCTTCTCTTTTATTTGTTCTCCTTGATTATCCTTATTGCTTCCTGCAGCTTCTATTGTGTTCTCAGGTTTTTTTTTTTTTTCTTGTGGACAGCCTTCTTCGCACATAAGCGATAAAAAAAGAAAACACGTTACCATTAATACATGCACTTGCCTCACATAACTCTTCCTTCCTCACATTGCAGAAGACAACGTAGAAATCACTCGTACCTTCTTCTTTGGGCCATTTTTTAGGAGCCACCAGAGCGGACCACGTGTGTCTATCTCTTCTGTTCCCTTTTATGCCTGGGTCTTCATTTGATTTCAGTAAATTTTCATTATTGGTATTGTTTGAATATTTATTAACGTTTTATTATTAGTTTTTAATGTTATATTTGTAACCTCAGTTCTACGTCTACCAACAAGTGTCATAACGATCACATTGTGGGAAAATAAACATTTGAATTTATACCCATCACTCCCATGTTTTCCTTCAAGTCATCCCTTCGCTTTGGCTTTCTTCTCTTCCCCTTGCCTGTTGGGTTCATCTCCTCTATCTCTCCTCAGCACATCGCCAAACCACATCCATCTCGCCTTTCCTTCTCTATCTAAACCACCTCAGTCTCTTCTCTCTACCTTTGTCCCCCAACTTAACCTGCAGACCCGTGTCCCCCTGACTTTCAAATTCAATGGCAGTTTTTAGCGGTAACTCTCTCAATCACCCACAGTATCAGTGACACCACTAATGCAGGAGCTGACCACTAACAACTGCCAGCCTCGACACCAGCTCCTTAAATAGACGTAATTGTTGCTATATAAAGAAAAGTTGCCACAAGCCTACTTTTTTTTACGCATTGAGCCCTCCTGCTGCTGTGAAACTGAGGTGGAGCAGTGTTAAGTTTGTGGATTTGTTTGTGTGTGTGTGTGTGTGTTGTCACACACGTGACTACTCTACCACGGAACCAGGTGCCTGCCTCTCAACTCGTGGCGCTGCCACGTGTATAGCTTGAGGCATACTGGATACGTGACCTCTAGCAGGCTACCAAGCCGATAACGAGGGGTGGAGTTCCATCGAGCTTCAGTCTCCTCCAAGGGTCGCTACAGCTCTGAGGTCGCCTTGGCATACGCTGGGAGCCTCATATACTCTCGAGAGCGGTGGTAAGAGTTACACCAGTGTTACACACCCACACACACACACACATAAACACACACACACACACACACACACAAACACATTTATATTTATTTTCTATTATGTATATGTAAAGGTGTTTATTTTTGTAATTTGTATCTATATGCATTTACTAACTTGGCTTAAGTTATTAACTGAACCAGTCTTTTAAGTTATTCAGTCCAGTTCAGATTGCCACTCCTTGTTACTTACTTTTACTTACTTAAATAATCTTCAATTTTGTATTGTTACTTAATTTAAGGGTTAACTTTA
The DNA here is from genome assembly GCF_035594125.1 of Scylla paramamosain. Lineage (NCBI taxonomy): Eukaryota > Metazoa > Arthropoda > Malacostraca > Decapoda > Portunidae > Scylla > Scylla paramamosain. The sequence goes on from NC_087155.1 coordinate 683,584, forward strand.
AGATATTAAATAGCAGTTAAAATGTCTCCTTTTCTCTTTTCTTTTAACCCTTCCATTGTTAGTGTGAGCAGCACCCCTTCATGGTCCATCCCCTAGAGTTCAGTGTATGCTCACACGTAACAGTGTGTATAACAACTTTAATGCCTTAAAGAGAGAGAGAGAGAGAGAACATAGTACCTTAAAATTAATACTGCTCATCCACGTTTGTGTGTGGGTGGGTGAAAATAAAGTACGGTTTGTCCGTTGTGTGTGTGTGTGTGTGTGTGTGTGTGTGTGTGTGTGTATGAAAATATTCCCTTAAAAACTAGACACGAAAAAATAAAATATAGCGTTGAAATAACACCGTATCAGAATGATATGGAAATACGAGTTTACAACATATTTTCTAATTTAACTTATTCCCTCGAGCGGAGCGAGAATCTTCTAATTCCCCGACCGGAGCGAGGGGCTTCTAATTTTTTTTACGGCACATCTTTACAACCCACCGCTCCGCCTGGCCCCTGGGTGGTACAGCGATGATTTGCCCAGGAGCACCTTTTGGTGTCCATCGCATATAAGAATTCTGATTTCAGTCTCGGAAACACTATTTAGTATGTAACTTCTGACGGCGCATCTTTCTTATTTTATGACTCGCCGTTTTGCCGTTTTGCATATTTCGATTTATCTGCATATGAGCGTTTTACCGTATTTTGCATATTTCGATTTATCGGCATGTGAGCGAAGGTTTCTTCTGCCTCGCAACTCGCGCAACTATCGCCTCATCACTGCAGATCGAGCTCGAACGCACAAAAAAGCGCAAATTATTTGCCATAGCTTCCTTCATATACGGGATAGCCAGTCTTGGTTGACACCATCAGACTCAGCAGTGACTGTAGAATCAAGGTTTATGGTAAAAAACTTGACAAAACAGAAAAGAAAATGGTATTACGACGAGTGGAACTGTGAAGATGTTAAAAAAAATGTAACATGTTTTACTTACTCTCGGTATTTTCATCAGTTAATCATTGAATGCTGAAATATGTCATTACATTAAGTAGGAGAAACTCTCGTGAACACGACAGTGTGATCAGAATACAGGGAAACAACAGAGTATGTAATCAAAACACCTTTTAAAAATTAACAGTTGGGATGTATAAATATGTCGCCAACTGTGTAGTACACATCATAGAAAAAAAAATACAAAATACAAAGGAAAACATAGCAGGTGATATATTAATGTAAAATGTAAAACTCAGAAGGGCAACGTAGCAAGTGATGTGATGGACTGCAGTGGCCAGGTGTTACTCCATTAATAGGAACCAGTCCGGCTGGTGACGGACTGCTGGGCGGGATGTGACGCCGCGAGACAAACAGGTTCTCATGGCACGGGTCGCTCATTAATTTAGTGCCAAACTGATGGTGGTGTTTTTGTCACATGATGAACAGTTTAGAGGATGTCACTGTGTCTGACAACTGCACTGTGGCTGGTGTGGGAGTTAAAGCGACGTTATCCATCAAGTCCTTTTCTTAACCCATTCTTCAGAACAAGAAAATGGTGGAAGCTGCAAGAGACCATTTCCTGAATAAAACATAGCCGTTTGTTGTCCCTATTCATAATTTTATCTAGTCTTCTCTTAAGGCTGCACATTGACTCACCACTACCTTGTTACAGTCACATGTAATGTTACTCACCTATGTGTCATTCTCGCTCCGGTCTCTCTCTCTCTCTCTCTCTCTCTCTCTCTCTCTCTCTCTCTCTCTCTCTCTCTCTCTCTCTCTCTCTCTCTCTCTCTCTCTCACTGTCTGTTTCTTTAATGGATCAGAGGCTCTGTAAGGGTGTTATAACAAACACGTTGTGGCTTTTACACTCATTTGGTTCCTTAGGTACAAGTATGTACAGAGACACCACGTCTGGCTTGGAACTCTCGCGAGCCCTCTCTGCCCACCTCGCCCACCGGCACTCCACCCGGCAGCTTCACCTTCAGCTTCATATCATGGTGGCCAGGTAGCCAATACAGGGACCTTTCCTAATACTGTTGTTACGTATGTTAAAAAGTACATAATACATGATAGTACTAAACAGAACACATCATGATACAGTATACATATATAGTGTCATGATAGTACTAAACAGAACACATCATGATACAGTATACATGTATAGTGTCATGATAGTACTAAACAGAACACATCATGATACAGTATACATGTATAGTGTCATAGTGTCATGATAGTACTAAACAGAACACATCATGATACAGTATACATATATAGTGACACCAAAAGTTAACTAGAGTAATATACATTTATGTACGGCTACAACTCGTTTCCCATACTGAGCCGTGAAAACGATGCTGAACTAAGAGTGATTTTTACGGCGCAGCTACAGGAGAAGGAAAAAGAGATGAAAATTTATATGGAAACCCAGCTGACCTCAGCCTGGGTCCCACGCTGTACGTGAGGAAAGAAGGAAAGAGAGAGTAAACTATAATGTAACAATTCATACCATTACAAACTGTCGGATTAATGAGTCCGTTCCAGTCACATTCCATCATTTTAGAACCGATTTCTTCTTATTGTGATATAAAAAAAAAATCCCACTTTTCCCCAAAATTGCCTGTTCTTAATTAGGGTAGAAAAAGGGAAAAATAAATGAATAACTAGATTACATTTTTTAGCTCCTTTGTCACTAATCTTATTGTAAACATTTGAAAATAATTATGTATAATGATTTTCTGTGTAAATCAAGCTGATGTCATGATGCAGAAAGAAATAGACACATTTTTCTACTGTTTAGACCATTGCCAGATGCTTTTGTGATGATCGTATGGTGACTGTTCCCAGTGATAGTGCACAATCCTTATTAAGCTACAACTTTAATCATAAAAGCTTTCTGGAGAGCCTCAAAACTGCCCAGTCAGATGAATTATCACAAGAACAATGAGAGCAGCTTCGAAAATATAAACAACTTTCAATACAGACTTAAAAATAGTCGAGATAAGAGCCCAGACTTTGAGAGGATAGTCCCCAGTGGTTTATATATATATATATATATATATATATATATATATATATATATATATATATATATATATATATATATATATATATATATATATATATATATATATATATATATATATATATATATATATATATATATATATATATATATATATATATATATATATATATATATATAATTCATATTGGCTGTTAAAACAAAAGCAATGCAGGAAGACGGATTTCGTTAATCCCGGAAGAGAACAACATATTGGCCATGGTAAATTTAAGGGGGTTGAGTAAAAAACCGTGTTTGCCTGAAATCAATACATAATGCAGGTGATTGACGTACATTATCACTTGGATTACGAAGAGAGGGAGACGTGGACGCAGGTGAACTACTTTGCATTTACCTGCTCCGTTCTTCTCTAATTTTACGGTTTTAGTTTTGCAAGTACATTTAGTGTAGCTTTGTTACATTTTTTGTGATATAATAATAATAACAATAATAATAATAATAATAATAATAATATTATTATTATTATTATTATTATTATTATTATTATTATTATTAATAATCAACGGTTTATTGATAGATGCTACTGATAGACGCAGGGAAGCCACAGAACGACAGACTTCTGATCTCTCTAAAATTTCTGATTGGGGCAGAACAAACTTAAGTGTTGTTCAATTACCTTTTTTTTTTCTCTCCATCTATCAACTCGGCACAACCTTCCAGACAACTATCGGGGGCCCCTTCTTCAATGACACTCAGCTGTCCCCCTCTTCTACACTGAACATACTCAGTCTGTTCTTTATTTATAATCTAAACTAGAAACTTAACATCTCACCTCTAGCTAAAACAACAACTATGAAGTTAGGCTTTCTGAGTCGTCTCCGCCAGTTTTCTCACCCCCTAACCCCCCAACTGCCAACTCTATATACGGGCCTTATCCGTCCATGTAAGGAGTATGCTTCACATGTATCTTGGGGGGAGGAGGGGGGGTCCCACTCATACGGCTCTTTTAGACAGGATGGAATCAAAAGCTTTTCGTCTTGTCAGCTCCTCTCCTCTAACTGACTGTCTTCAGACTGTTTCTCATCGCCGCAGTGTTGCTTATCTTGCTACCATCTACCGCTGTTTTCATGCTAATTGCTCTTGCTAACCTCCCCTTTTCCCTCGACCTCACTGCACAAGACTTTCTTCATTCACTCACTCCTTTTCTGTCCACCTCTTTAATGCAAAAGTTAACCTGTATTCTCAATCATTCATCCCTTTCTCTGGTAAACTCTGGAATTTCCTGCCTGCTTCTGTATTTCCACCTTCCTATGACTTGAACTCTTTCAATAGGGAGGTTTCAACACACTTATCCTGTAATTTTTGACTAACGCTTTCGCCTTTGTCCGGGGACCGGCACTTCATTGGGCCCTTTTTTTTTATTGCAGTTTTGTTGCCCTTGGCCGGTGCTCCATATATATATATATATATATATATATATATATATATATATATATATATATATATATATATATATATATATATATATATATATATATATATATATATATATATATATATATATATATATATATATATATGCAGCCAACAGCTGAAAATATACATTGGTGGTAGAAAGAAAACCTTAAAACGAATGAGAATACCACCAAACCAGAGGCAAATTATGAGGCAGACAATAACAATGAAAGGTAAAAGGGCAAAATTAAGAACAGAGAAAGTTAAACAATGTAAAAAGATAAAATTAACTAGAATGACAAACAAGAGTAGAAGTAACATGAGTGGTTATTAAACAGCCTGACTAGAGTGGGACGGCGATGTGCTTGTAACGGTCAGTGCAGCCTCTGATGGGGACCAGCTTGGTACATGCGCGTGGGGCTCGTCGCGGCGGCGGTGCGTCGCGGGGAAGCAGGTCTTGGTAGTGTGTGTGTGTGTGTGTGTGTGTGTGTCCTCCTCCTGCATCAGACTTCCAATACTTTGACATGTCTCCTCTATTCCTCTTCTTCTCATTGCTTCAATAACTGCTAAGGTTTTTACAGAATTGGGGGCATTTTTTGATCAGTGGAAGTCATGCATTGTGGATTCATTTATTCGACATACTACTTTGTACCTCGTATGAGTCTTCCAGTACATTCACATGTCCCCTAACCTCAATTCTCCCCAGTGTTTCAGTCACTCCGAAGGTGTATATATGGTTGAGGATATTTTTCTTGCTCAGCTAAAGCCATGCATTGTGGATTTATTTATTTGACATATTTCACATGGATTCCGTGAGCTGCACAACGCCTCCTGAATCCTGTGTGCTGTGTTGAATTATTGCAACAGAAAACGAAGAAGACAGTGAAATGGTGACTGGTGGTCTGCTGTGGCGACTCCTAACGGGAGTCGCAGGAAGGAGTGAGATCAAGCGTTGCAGTAATCCTATTAGAGAATAGTTTGTGAAATACTTGTGTAGCAGAGATAGTGAATATGTTGGTCGGTTCTTTTCAGGTCTTTTGATGTCTCTTTCCTGGTGAATCAATTGCAGCTATTCCGTGTCACTGTCTAGAAAAGAGGATTTACTTTCTGTGGTTATTTTGACTATTTTTAGACTCTCTCTCTCTCTCTCTCTCTCTCTCTCTCTCTCTCTCTCTCTCTCTCTCTCTCTCTCTCTCTCTCTCTCTCTCTCTCTCTCTCTCTCTCTCTCTCTCTCTCTCTCTCTCTCTCTCTCTCTCTCTTTGTGTGTGTAAATATTATAACTGTGTCCATCTTCTTTTCTTGTTTCTTAATTTCCTTTCTTTTTCTTCCGTTATTTCTTTTTTTCCTTTTTCCGTTATTTCTTTTTTTCCTTTTTCCTTTTTTTTTTCTTTCTCCTCCTGCTTTCATTCTTCCTGATATCGGGGACCGGCACTTGGGAACTATCTAATCCCGACGTGGCGAGCAAACTATGCCTCAAGAAAATTCATGTTCTTCCTTTTTCATCCGGACCTGTTCTGCCGCCTCTTATCTTCGGGGGAATATTTTTCACGGCGATTCCAAGTAGAGATTCTGCGTTTGCTTGGGAAAGGAGAAAGGGAAAGTTTTTTTTGTTTGTTTTCTTGTGGTGTGTGTGTGTGTGTGTGTGTGTGTGTGTGTGTGTGTGTGTGTGTGTGTATGTGTGTGTGTGTGTGAGTGAGTGAGTGTACATGAGTATTAATGGTGGCCTTATCACACTGCAACACCCATACACTCTCCCTAACATAATTTGCCACCACACGTTTATCTCCCCCTATTGGCGTATTGGAAAATGAAACCGTGAAATGAAGTTGGATGCAGCATGTGTATAATTCCCACTTGCCGATCTATTTTCGTATCTATAGGAAATAAAGCTGTAGAAGAAGAAAATTATTACGTAAAATTTCCTAAATATATACCGTAAAGGGATTTTGTTGTTGAAAAGACATAATATTCATCCGCCGATAGGTTTTAAATTGAAGACAGCGACTTATCTCACGTCTTGGCTCATAACTCACTGCTCTATCTCTCCTTCATCCTGCAGTGCCTTGGCTCAACACTTCCACCTTACATTTATGCAGGACTGAAAGCACATTGTAATTTCAGTTTTGGAATGGAGTTCGGATGGTGGATGAAGTGTTGAAATAGAGATCTAGGGTCTCAACTTAAAGCCGATTCTTGCTAACTGGACTTCCCAACACGTGGCTTCATTGTCACATTTAAAACTCACACAATATTAATGAAGAAGAACACAACTACTGCTTACCACATAACATCTTTTTCTCTAGATATGTTTTTCAATGTACATATGAGATCAATATTTCTGACAGCTCTCCGCCACCAGGCCAGGCCATCTGTCATCATCATCCATCAATTTATCCAGCCATCTCTTGAGACTGTGTAATGTCTGTGCACTTAAATCTTTTGTATTTTTTGCTAGTTTGCAGTCATGCTTGTAATTTTTTTTTTTTCCATCCCTTTAAATGAAAGCAGTAAGGCACTACCTCTGCTATTTAAATGTGTTATAACATTTCATATATAACAACACTGCGACACCAGTAACCATTTGCACCACACCACCAACACTACCACACCTTTGATAACCACCACCACCACCACAACCACCACCACCACCATCACCACACTTACATTCACACACCACCACCACCACCACACCACTAGCAACACCCGCGGGGCCCATTATCGTGGCCTCAGGTGTCACTAGTCAGGGAAAGACGAAGGATAACTAAAAGAATTCTCGTCTTTTTTTCCTCTCCCTCCCAGACAAGCCGATCAAGATATATAGTTTGGAAGGCCGCCAGCCAGCGCCCACCAGCGGCCCCAGTGCCCCTTGTGCCTTCACTTGCGGCGTCCCCTCTCCCCCTATCCTCCTCAAAGTCCTTCAGCATGTCAGGTATGGCTTTTGTCTTTTACCCCGTCCGCTGTTTTTCTCTCTTTTGACACAGCTGATGAGACCTTGAAGTGGGGTGCGTCTGTCATTCTCTTTGTCAGTGCTTTCCCCGTTTTCTTTCATGTTGTGTGTCATGTCTGCTTGATGGTGCTGCTGCTGCTGCTGTTTTTTGTTAACGTTTGGTGCACGGTGTCGGTTTGCCTATTATAGGCAGCACGGGGATGTTGCAGCGGTGTTTTGGTCTTTGTACAGGTCTAGTCTTTGTTTGGAGAGAGAGAGAGAGAGAGAGAGAGAGAGAGAGAGAGAGAGAGAGAGAGAGAGAGAGAGAGAGAGAGAGAGAGAGAGAGAGCGGTGGGGGGGGGGGGTCGCCCATGAAGTATCTTGTGTTGCTAGTGATGATGTATAATTACTGATATGCAAGTTATTTGGTGTCATTTGGTATTCAGTCTGTTAGTTTGCTCGTAGAAGTGGTGAGGCATGCAGGTTGCCGTGAATTGCAACAGTCAGCTTGCACGTCTATTTGTCAAATTCAAGACTATCCTATTTTGAAGTCTACCGCTATAATAAATCATTAATAGTGATAACAATGATAAGTAAGTGTGGTAGGATCGACTGGCTTGGCTGATGTTACGGTAGTTATTCGTATGTTTTCCTTGTGGGGATATATATATATATATATATATATATATATATATATATATATATATATATATATATATATATATATATATATATATATATATATATATATATATATATATATATATATATATATATATATATATATATATATATATATATATATATATATATATATATGGTGTAAAATGAATGCACATTTGACAAGCAGGAACGTTGAGCCAGGCAGTCAGTCGTTTAAGAAGGTGAGTTGAGTTGTTGGGTGGGAGTGCAGCCTTCATATGGGCACTCCTTGACGTGTTCTGCTTACTGTCTGGGTCTTCTGTTTTCCTCTTTCTGTTTACTTTTGATGAGGTCGTTTCTTCTTCCTGTTTCAGACGGCGGTGTTCCTCTTAATGGTGTGCGTGATAGTGTGCGGTCTCAGACAGTTAAGTCTGTGTACGTGATGCATTGTGAATTATGAATAAAATCAAAACATTTTCATCCATAAAAAACATGTACTTTCATATATTAAAGGAAAATGCAACGATTTTCTAACATGAATGAGTTGACGTGGCTTACAAATGAATGGCCGCCATCATTAAAGAGACATTAGCAAAGATTGGTAGCAGTGAACGACCTAAATTGTTTCCCAGCTGTGAAATGAATTAAAGTTGTATCATTATTATTATTATTATTATTATTATTATTATTATTATTATTATTATTATTATTATTATTATTATTATTATTATTACATTAAAGAAAAATTCTTGCTAAATTATCACTACAACTATGAAAACACTCATCAAAAACACGAATAACTTTCAGTAGAGCCTGTTAAATATCAGGGATAAAATGATGCAATGCTTGGGATTACAGTCAACTGTATCACATCTACGCATACTGCCACTCCCTCTAAGACTTAAAAACAATTGACACGCATACATGTGCCCTGAGGAGTAGTCTAGGAAACAGGACACAGTGCAGCATGTAATACATTTATAGCCTTGATCCGTTGCACCATCCTCCTCGTGTGTCATGAGGGCTAGGAGTGTGTCTTTTTGTTCTGTACTACCTCCACCATCGTTTTCCTCACGTCCTACCAAAAGAGGAATAGGAAGAAAATGGGAGATGGTGGATGGAGCAGAATATGTAAATTTCCTCTTTCACATCTTTATTTCCTCCTGTTGCTCCTCTAATTTCCTGTCTCGATTCGTTATCTTACTCCTTTTCTTACGTTCTTCGTGTTCTTTTTTTTTTCTCCCTTTTCTCAACAACACCAAAGGGAACAGACCACCACACGGCTCCTCGCTACCTGGCTACCTGAGAACTCGATATCGCGGCTTTTCACTCACCTGGTGCTATTACAGTTAGGTGTTTATCCTTATAAGGCAGTGCTTGATCGACTTACATTTGCGTCTTCTTATGAAGTCACGTGGAGGAGATACTCGTCAAACACAAACACGTGTGCTTTTAAAAAAAACGTTCACTAAAAATCGCCCTAAGTGCAGCTTTGACCACGTAAAGAAAAGGAACGCTGACAGTTTTGCTTCATGTGTATACGCGCATCGTTTGCTTTCTTTGGAAATTCCAGGGTTACTAAGAATTGTAGTGTTTAGACCAGTCGTTGGTAAGGTGACAGGCTTTTACAATTTTCAATATTTACTCGTATCTCTTTGTATAGATTCTCTCTCTCTCTCTCTCTCTCTCTCTCTCTCTCTCTCTCTCTCTCTCTCTCTCTCTCTCTCTCTCTCTCTCTCTCTCTCTCTCTCTCTCTCTCTCTCTCTGAACATTTTCAATAAATGCAGTGATATAATTAGGGAGGACATATTAGTACCTAAAGTTTACACTATCGTGTGACAAACGCTACTGTCCACATATTTGCACATACTACTGACTATACACTGCACGCTGTACACTATAAACATGAAGGTGGCTGCTGCTGTAGCCATCAGTGGGCGGCAACCTTTGCCTGCTGGGTGGACATTTGCCTGATGTGAAGGCGCGCTGGTGGGTGGTGGAGTAGGACCTTGGGACCTCCAAGAGGGAGTCGTTGCTCAGCACCGTCCTCGTGCATAGTTCAGACCTCCTCCAGGTGGCCCTCAGGTCCGTCAGGTGCGGCACGTGCTGGACCTGTGCTTTGTGTAGCACCGTCAGGGCGGCGACTCTCCTGTGGTGCTCCAAGCAGTCCAACGCTGGAGCTGCTGCGCCAGTCTGTTGTCTCTCTCTCTTTCTCTCTCTCTCTCTCTCTCTCTCTCTCTCTCTCTCTCTCTCTCTCTCTCTCTCTCTCTCGCAGCTGGTGTCAGTGGCTCCAAAGCTCTGCCCGCGAGTATAAAACCGTTCTCAAAGTTGGCCGTCACTTTTCTGTCTACCAGACGCGGTCCGCCAATCGCGCCCAACAGTTACTGGTCTCAGGACGATATTGGCTTGTTTGCTGCAGGGCGGAACTCAAATAACAGCAGCTGGCCTTTTAAATTAGATATTTAGATAAATTAGAATTACAAAATAAACCCCGTGTGTGTGTGTGTGTGTGTGTGTGTGTGTGTGTGTGTGTGTGTGCGTGCGCGGATGCTGCTCATGGATAGCATTCGAGAGGACGTGACAACACTGCGAATTCCAGACAAACACCGTCTTTCTACTTTACCTCTGCGTTGCCTGGTTTGGTCTGTGTGTGTGTGTGTGTGTGTGTGTGTGTGTGTGTGTGTGTGTGTGTGTGTGCTGGAAAAGTTATTTCTTCGGCGATATAAAATTCCTCCTTAGACAGGAATAAAAATCACATAAGCCTATAACAGTTTGCGGCGAGAAACAGGAGGCAGCAGGAGTAATGGCGGCCATTACGTGCACTCTGCCGCAGCCGCCTTACTGCTTCCTGATAAATTTCCAAGTGCTGAAATTACTGTCATATAAAGAATACAGTATTTCATCTCGCTTATAATAAAACATGATCAGAATTGTTAAGAAAAGTGTTCAGAAACATGAAGGAAATTATTACCAGTCCAAGGGAATATATATATATATATATATATATATATATATATATATATATATATATATACATATATATATATATATATATATATATATATATATATATATATATATATATATATATATATATATATATATATATATATATATATATATATATATATATATATATATATATATATATATTTTTTTTTTTTTTTTATTTTTTTTTTATTTAAAAGACTTAACTCGTGATCCATAATGCACAAGATTTCATTTATGCTGCAATGAACACTCGTACACTTATCTAAAACACTTTCACTCGTGATTATGTATGTGTACCTTGTCATTTATATTGTGAACGCAGGGTCACCTGAGCGGCCGAGTGATGGTCTCTTATAACAGAAACAAACCTATCGTGTCCACTGCCTCGTTCAAAAAGATATC
>NC_087155.1:697500-732500 GCF_035594125.1 Scylla paramamosain
AGTCTACCTGTTAACTCATGGAGAAATCCACTTAACTCTCATTCTGGTCACGACTTGTATGATAATTTACTAGAATATTCCCTAAAGCAACACGTTCAAGGACCCACACGAGGTGACAACATATTAGATCTTGTTCTTTCAACAAACGATGACTTAATATCTAACGTTAATATTGGTCCTGAATTTAGTAAAAGTGACCACAAGATTGTCTCCTTTAACATCAACCTTCAAGCATATAAGGACATTGTTAGCAACGAAAAAGTTTTCATATATAAAAAAGGAGACTACGAGAGACTCAGGTCAATTCTTTCTGTCGCAGATTGGAACGCTGAACTTGGCGAAAGTAACATTGAGGAATCATGGGCGAAATTTAAGTACATTTTAGAAGATGCTGTGAAGACATGTATCCCTATGCGTAAAAGACGTCCATGCAAGAGAAATAAACCTAAATGGTGGACAAACAAGATTGAGTCACAACTACTGCAGAAAAATCGTGCTTACCGTAAATATTTGTCCTCTCAGAATGAGGCTGATAAACTAGAATACGACAGACTCCGACGCGAATCAAAAAAGCTCATTAGACAGAGTAAGAAAAATCTAGAAATGTATATTGCAAGCATTGCTAAATCCAATCCCAAAGAATTTTACAGTTACGTTCGAAATAAAAAAGTCCTTACATCTCACATTAATCACATTACACTAGATAACGGTAATTTTGTCACCGGAGAAACTCAGATCGCGGACACACTGAATGATTATTTTGCTTCAATTTTTACAGAGGAAAATACTCATACAATCCCCGAACCACTCCTTATGCTCCACAACATAACCCCCTTAAGTGTCTGCGTTTTTCATGAAAACGAGATAATCAAAGTAATTGATAAGATGAAAACTGACAAAGCCCCCGGCCCAGATGGTATTGCACCACGTGTCTTGAAAGAAACTAGATTCCAAATTTGTAAGCCCCTTTCGTTGCTTTTCACCAAATCATTTAACTGCGGTAAGGTTCCCGAGGATTGGAAGTTAGCTAACGTTACCCCTATAGAAAAGAAAGGCGATAATTCACTTCCAAGTAACTACAGACCTATCAGCCTTACATCTGTAGTATGTAAACTAATGGAAACAGTAATTCGCAATAATTTAGTGAACTTTCTAGAGGAAAATGATTTAATCAATGACTCGCAGCATGGCTTCCGAAACAGACGTTCTTGTCTAACTAATCTGCTTGATTTCTTTTATGATGTTTTCACCATGTACGACGAAACAAAGGCAGTAGATATAGTGTATCTAGATTTTCAAAAAGCTTTTGACAAAGTTCCCCATAAGCGGCTACTAGCTAAATTGAAGTCACATGGTATAAATGGAAAACTTCTCAATTGGCTTGAAGACTGGCTGTCTAAGAGAAAACAGCGCGTTGTTTTAAATGGTAAATTTTCAAACTGGCGAGAAGTTCTAAGTGGTGTACCACAGGGATCAGTGCTCGGCCCTGTTCTTTTCCTTATTTACGTTAATGATATCGATGAGAGCCTCACCTGTAAAGTATCTAAGTTCGCTGATGATACAAAAATAATGAATAAAGTAGTCACGTCTGAGGATAAAAGAAAATTACAATCTGATCTTGACCACTTAGCCACTTGGTCAGACAAGTGGCAGATGAGCTTCAATGTAGATAAATGTAAAGTGTTTTACATTGGTAATAATAACGATCACACCGATTACTTAATGAACGGTACCGAGCTTCTTAAGGTTAAGGAGGAAAAGGACTTGGGCGTTATAATTACCTCAGACCTCAAGTCAAGTAAACACTGCTCGGAAGTAGTTAAAACAGCAAATAAATTGGTTGGGTTTATTGGTAGGACTTTCGAATTCAAATCAGAAGGGGTAATTCTCACATTGTTTAATACACTTGTCCGACCTCTACTTGAGTACTGCGTCCAGTTCTGGGCACCCCATTACAGGAAAGATATAGACAAGCTGGAGAGAGTCCAAAGAAGAGTTACCAAGTTGATCCCACGACTGCGGAACAAGCCTTATGAGGAGCGCTTGAGGGAACTCAACTTGTTCAGTTTAGAGAAACGGCGAATGCGAGGTGACTTAATTGAATTGTTTAAGATGTGTCGGGGCTTTGATAACGTAAATGTAAACAACTATCTCATCATTGACAGTTCCAACACCACTCGAAATAATGGCTATAAGATTATAGGTAAGCGTTTCAGATCAGACGAGGCTAAGTATTATTTCTTTAATAGAATTGTAAATGTCTGGAACTCTCTCCCAGCACATATTGTCGATAGTAACACAATAGAAACTTTTAAACAAAGGTTGGACAATCACCTCGCAGCAACCCCTCATATAACGTACTTTGCGCCTACATAAATTTTTTTTTTTTTTTTTTTTTAGTTACTGTAGTGAATAGTATAATTTCTCTTTGATCCTTTCCTATCACATCTTAGCCTTTCCTCCTCCCTATACTCTCCTGTTTTTCCTTCCTTGATCTCTATGTCCTCCATCCTCTAACTCTTAGAATCTGTAGTGGTAGTGGTAGAATAGACACACAGACAGCCTCGTTAGGCCCAGTAGGGCTGTTGCTGTCTGTTCTTTCCTTTGTATTCCTTTGTATTCCTCCTCTTCCCTGGAAGAAGGACGAGGGGCCGGCGCCAAGTACAGCTCGCCTCGCATACTCGTCCTTCCCTTGGCGAGATGGAAGAGACAGGGATGGGCTGAGCTGGACGAGGTGGGGCCTTCACATGGAGGATCGAGCAGGGGCTGGGTGGGACACGAGGAGCGGACTGAGTGGAAAGTTTATCTGTTGCTTAGGTGTTATAACGATGGTGCGGCGGAGAGGAGAAAGAAAAGGAAGGGAAGAAGAGGGAAGAGTATCTACAGGTCTAAGGAGAAGATAAGATAACTTTGTGCTTAAGATTTAGGGGAAAACTTGAATTTCTTATTTTATATTCCCCAGGATCATATTTAACACTTTTTCGGATAGTTGTTTTTTTCATTATCACCTATTTATTTATTTATTTTTTTGCCACTTATTTTTTTGCATTACACTTTCTTTGAAAATAGTAATGTTGCCTAGGATTAAAAAAAAAAACTTACTTTCCCCTCTCTTTTTTTTGGGGGGGCGGAGGAGATTTCATGATAATAAATTTTCCAGTGTTCTGAATATTAACAAGAGAAGACTATACTGCTGGAGTTTCAATGCCTTATTCTCTTCTCCGCTTCTTGTACTGCATGATAACATCTACTGATTATCAAATACGTAAGCTTTCGTTTTAAACTCGCGTAGTCAAGAGGCATGTGTAGGAAGGCGCACCAGGCGGATACTTATGTATATTACATCCAACAACGTGTTCTAGCAGGAGTTTGGGTCAGGGAAGGCCGCCTCCCCTTCCTGCCGGCACTGACGAAGGAATCTCCATTAGAGGACCGAAAGCAAGGCATTACATTATTATGTTGTGAGGGGTTATTCCGCCATGAGTGCTTCATTACTCTGCCGCAACGCTTAATCACTCTTGTAAACTAACTACAAGTAATTCTTCGTTTGTTCTCTGATTTTTGGGTGAATAGATTTAACTCTGTTGCAGGCATTTGTCTGTTTGCATTTGTCATGTCCAAGGTGTGACTGGTTTATTCTTGGTGTTCATAAACGTTTCGGGCTCTAATCTCGTTTTTTTTTTTTTTTTTACTGGCTTCAGTGAGAGTTATGATGATTTTCAAGGTTGTTTCATTATTAATTAGTAGGTTAGCAAGAATTCTACTACACTGTTAGAAGGAAAACATCCATGAGAACCCCATTAATCATGTCATGCCATCTGAAATAGTCTTGGGAGCTGACCACGTTTAAGAACCAGGTTTTCTGCGTTTAGTATAAAAATTAAAGAAATTAAATCCTTTTCGTCTTGTTTCCCCGAAAAGAATAAAATGACTTTACAGTATTGTTTAGCGTGTTGGAAAGCAAGCCATTCTGAGGAGTTAATTTTGTACAAGGCCTCCACTATTCCTCTGCAATAACACTTTGTTCATCTGTGGTTTCTGATGATGTACTCTTGTAGTACAGCAGAAACAGAAGAAACAGTAATTTTCACAGTAATAGTTACCTAAATATCATTATCATAAATGTAAAAGCAATAAGAACACTGTTAATTCATTAGCAATAATAATGAGATTGATAATGATAGTAATGATAATAATAATAATAATAATAATAATAATAATAATAATAATAATAATAATAATAATAATAATAATACCAATAATTTATTACTTCATATCACTTTCATTGTAATTGTTGTTCTCTGTAGTGCTGTCCATCCTGAGACGCGGGGATTTAGCAGACTGGGTCCTGGTTAGGCTGGTGGGTCCCTCATGACGACTGAGAGGGACTAGAGTGCAGGCCTTTGTACCCTTCCCGCGAGGCATGTCATTCCTGCAGGGTGGGGAGGAACAGAGGGGACTGCTTCTCCTTGGATTATGTTATTTATTCATTCATTCATTTTTATTATTTTTTTTTATATTACTTGTCTCTTTCCCTCTAGAATATGCAGGAAAAGACAAGTTCTATAGAAATGCTGTGATTGTTGTGCCACTCTTGTTTAATTTATACTTTTTCTATAACAGGAAGAGTACGGCTTCCTCATCACGGCTTACTACTTGCTCATAAATTATAAAACACCTCTTTTTCATGTCTAACGGCTCTTGTATGTACAATACATTAGCCAGTCAAATTACATGGTACATTGTAATTAATCTTGTGATGTAAGGGCAGCTCTGTATGAATAGTAAGCGATGTAATAGAATGTTTTTGTTTATAATAATAACAGCTGACGTTTTAGTGTTTGGTTCATCAGTCTTTAGTTGGAAGTTTTCGAGTCAGTGCATTTTGTTGGTATATTTGAATAATGAAAAAAGTGAATGACTATAATTATTTGTTTAATGTAACAATGGTGATAATTTAGTACAAGACAGGAAATAGTTAAATATATGGACCACTATTTTTCGTACAGTCCTGCTCAGAACTTGACTGAACTGTGAGTAGTGTTTTCCCTCGATCAAAAGGCCTCTGATGTGTTGGTAATCTGTTTCCAAATATGATCACTCATATTTTTAGCAGACCATGGACTTTAAGAGAGAAGACTAATGAACGTGATTGCGGCGTGTTTGCTCGGGACAAGGTACTCGGCCCTATGAAAGGTTCTTATGCCATCTCACTGCCTCAAAACCTCGGTGTCTCCATGCCGTGAAGCTTCACTGATTTGTGACCGGTTTATTTAAGCCCTGTCTCTGTACAGTACCTACATATATACGTATGTAAGTTAACGTGTTAGCAAAATATTTAATGAGACCCTAAACACACGATAATCTATGGATATCATACATAACTCGCTCGTGTTCTTCACTACATCTGACTATTTGGTTCAGAATATTAAGTAAGGTTCATCCCATAACGCCAGTCGTTCATTATTCTTGCAAAAAATGCTTAGTACGATTTTCTTATCTTGCTTCCACTCGCATCGTTTGTCTCTCCGTCCCGCAGTAAAGCAGTCATTCATAAGCTTTCCTGTCCTGCAGATATTCTTAATAACGCAACACATTGGCAGACACTGGTTGCTACAGTGGTTTATGAGTTAAGGTACTTGATATTCCTAAGGATTATCGATGCATCTGTTACTCGGCTAAGACCAGAATGGACAGCTCGGTATGTTACTCGCCGAACCAAATCTATTGTTAACTTACTAGATATAATTTTGTAAACTGTTGTTATTTGAAGGATCGTCGATTGTGAATTTACTCGTATTATTCTTATCTCAACACGTTTTGACGATCAATCCACTGACGCCAATGATTGTAAAAGACTTCTTACTGAAGTAAAGGTACACGATTCTAATGAACAAAAATATATAACAAAAACAGCTTGAGGGTAACATGAAACCATCTTTCTGCACCTCATTTCCTTTAATGCCATTCTCTGAATTCCGCCACAACATTTTATTTAGTTTTGGTGGAGCACTACACAGCCAGTCATTACTTACAAAGTTATTCATGACTCGTGCTCGTGCTAGCAGGGGACGTACATTCATTTTTCAGATGGACTGAGAAATGAATTACTAGTAAGGCATAACGAAATTATAGAAAGCTTCCTTGACACTCTGTACTGAAAGAAAAGTTTCCACACTTTTCACAATTACTATTTGTTATCAATCAGAAACCTCCATTGTGAAACTGCGAAAACAGCGTTCAATATTTCTTACGGATACAGGCTCTTTGAAGAAACCCTTAAGTAATTGGATCTGAGTCAAACAAAAGTAAGAGAAGCTCTAATGTGACGCAAAGAGAAGATGCCTTGTAATAATGCATTGCCTCGGGAAGCCAGTGACAGGTGAATTGTTCAAGGGACAAGACTCTGGTGCAGAGTAACAGATGCCCGTCTCTTGACGATCAAGGAATATTTATTTTCAGAAACAATAGATCAAGTTTTAAATCTTGCCAGCCTAAATTTTTGTGCTTGAACGTTTGATGTATGTTTATCTAGGCCTTTGACTCTCTCTCTCTCTCTCTCTCTCTCTCTCTCTCTCTCTCTCTCTCTCTCTCTCTCTCTCTCTCTCTCTCTCTCTCTCTCTCTCTCTCTCTCTCTCTCTCTCTCTCTCTCTCTCTCTCTCTCTCTCTCTCTCTCTCTCTCTCTCTCTCTCTCTCTCTCTCTCTCTCTCAGCCCAGGAGTTGATCGCACACGTCTCCTGCCTGTGAGGGCGCACACGGGCACTTCCTTGCAAGAATAACATGCATGGGGAAGCTGGCCTAATACTCACTAGGCAATGATTCCAGCGGCGCTAAGTTGGACTCAAATGGCTGTAAGAAGAGAGGGGGCAGATCTGGGTTGGCTCGGAAGTAATAAGAGAACTTCACTATTTCTTCTTACTAAGGAAAGGGCACTATTTTGATTACTGTTTCTGTATCTTGAGTTGGAAATGGATGGATGGGTTCAGGGGATGAGGGGCGCCGCTACTACCATCTCTCCTGTGCCGCGTCGCCTCGTCTCGTCCTCATTCGATTAAAAGAGGCAGTGATACACGAGACACTCCTGACAAGAGTCGAGAATCCCTCAATTCTCCCTTCTTTCCCTTCCTTACTCGTGGTGTTCTTCCTTCCCCTCCTCCATCTTTTTTTTTTTTTACTCCTTCCTTCCACGCTTGCTTCTCATGCTCTTTTTTTCTCTCCTTTCTCTTGCCGTCCTTCGTTTCCTTCTCTTTCTCCTCCTTGCCGTCCTCCTCCTCTTATATCTTCTCTCTCCTCCTCGTTCTTCTCCCTCTTCCTCCTCCACTTTCCGCCATTCCTCCCCCTCCTCCTCCTCCTCCTCCTCCTCCTCCTCCAGGAATTTTTTTTTCTCGTACCTCATTTATTTAGTGTTCTCTTCTCTATTTGACGTCCAGTATTTTCTTTTTCCATTCAGTTATTCATTTTTTCCTTCTTTCTCATTTGTATTTTTTTATTTTCATTTCGTTTCTCGTCTTTTTCTTATGTCTCCCATTTGTAACATTCTCGATCTTAACTGACTTATTTCTTATCTTTTTTCAACTTTCTTTTTTTTTTTTCTCTTTCGCTTTATCAATTTCGTTGCTTTTATTTTATTACTGGTCGCAGACAGTTTTTCTCCTTTCGTAATTTTGTTTTATATTTTTAAATTGATTCCACCATGATTATATTTTTCAGTTTTCCTTTCCTGGCCATTTTTTCTGTTATTATAATACATTCCAATGAAATTTGTATATATCACCCTCCCTCCCTTCTTCTTCTCCTCCCTGTCCCTTACTCTCCTTTACCTTTGCCCACCCTTTAATCTCCTCTCCCTTTCTCTCCCTTCCTCTCCTTGTCTCGCCTCGTCTTGCCTTGTCTCGCTTTACTTCGGCTTTTCTGTTTTCTGATCTGCTCTGTTCTCTCCTTTCCTCTCCTTTGTTCTCGTTTCCCCTCTTTTTTCCGTCTTTTCAATCAGTCAGTCCTATCTTTTCTTCTCTTCCTAATCGCATTTCCGCCATCTCTCTCTCTCTCTCTCTCTCTCTCTCTCTCTCTCTCTCTCTCTCTCTCTCTCTCTCTCTCTCTCTCTCTCTCTCTCTCTCTCTCTCTCTCTCTCTCTCTCTCTCTCTCTCTCTCTTCCCTCCACGTAAAATAAAGTTACCTACTCTTAAAAAAAATAACCCTTTTGTTGCTACAGCCTTCCTTTGTTAACATTCAAAAAAAAAAAAAAGCGAGAATAGAAAGTTGATATATTTTCTAGCATGCCGAATTATTTAAGCGAGTGCAGTGCAAAATAGTCAAAAGGAACTTTAAAGGAGATATGATTAAATTGTGAATAAGAATGATAGGCGGGTGTACTTACGGGACTGCAACGTGTAGGCCTACTGGCTCCCTGCTGCTTCCATTGTGTTCTTATGTCCTAAGTAATTGTTATAAAAATGTAGGTGATGAAGAAATAATAGTCTGGCAGTGAAAGAGTTGAAGCAGTAAGAACATGTCTAGCAGCTGAAAGATTTAAAACAGAGAAGGAAATTGTCTAGCAATCAATAAAAGAAGTTGAGGCAAAAACAAAAAAATCTTGCAGTGAAAAAGTTGAAGCGAAAATAAAAATTGTCTGGCATTGAAAGAGGTAAAGCAGAAAAAAAAAATCATCCAGCAGTGAAAGAGTTGCAGCAGAGAGAGATAAAAAAAGTCTTGTATTGAAGGAGTTGAAGTAGAGAGAAAAAATGTAGCAGGAAGGGAATTAAAAGTAGACAAAAATGTTTAGCACTAAAAGAGTCGAAGCAAAAAAAACAAAAAAGTCTTGCAGTGAAAGAGATGAAGCAGTAACATGAAGAGCACCGCCATCCAGCAGACACCCAAGCACAACAAAAACCAGCACAGGCCGCACTTCGCCCTCTTCCAACACGATGCAGAAAACTTGAAGCGTGAATGTTCCTTGGCGCGAATCATGGCGGCAAAGCAGTGGAAAAAAAAACAGTGCCAACACCAGAAATCCATTAACCTGCAACACCCATCACTGTATTTAGCGTTTTTCCCTCAGCCTTAAATCCTGTGATGAGCCAAGACTCCATACTCAGCCTTTGTAACTCTTCAAAGCTTTCCTCTCTTCCAAACGTCAAGTCATGGTCCATAGTGAAGTAAGCCCCAGCATTCACGTCCATTGTGTTCAACGTTTTTCCCTTCAGTCTTAAATGTTTTAATCTGCCTAGAGCCTATCAGGTGTCAGGTTTTGTAGGAAGACTGTCACCAGATCAGGACACTTACGATTGAGGAAAACTGCTGAATGTATTGCCTCTTACATACTTTCCTCTGTATTACAAACGTGCCAGAGACGTCACAAATGTCTGTCTCATAGAAGGACATATCTAATTAACCGGACTACTTCTCTTCCTTGAAGGGAATCGTGTCCTCTGCACGTATAAGTTTCATCTCGCCTACATTACCGCTGACAACGTGAAGTTCTTGAGGTAGAGGATCTAGCCTGGTATTTCTCCTTTACTACACGTCATTTTGATCTTAGTTAATCATTTACCGCCGAGGAGGATTATTCCTCTTTAGCATCATATATAATACAAGAACACGTATATAATAGTAGTGTATTAATCTCTTCTCGCCCAAAGGCAGGTTTTGGTGACTCCCTTTCACTCCGTTATGGAATATTGTGCAGGTGCAAATTGAATGCACCGAATTGGAAGAAAATGAAAAAAAAAACAATGAATACCCTTGAAGCACCGTCACGGAGACCAGCCTCTGCTGTGTTGTGGCGTATTGATAAAATGCTGCGCGGAAGTGGCGTCTGCTGTGCCCACTATCGAGACGTGGCCCCGTAGTGTTTGAAATGACCAGAGGCAGCCCTCACCCGCACTGCTGCTCGCCAGGTGCCGGCTGAGCTGGAAACGTGTGCTGCAGTGTTTTATTTTCGAAGTGCCCGCCCACATGCATGTGCCAGGGAAGTGACGTAGTGATATGTAGATTTGTTGAGGAATAGGAACGCAAGGACAAAAAAAATATGGGTTTGAAAGTTTAACATGAAGAAGCTAGTGCAACTGCAGAAGACAAAGAAGGAGGCATTGAAGAGTGCTGGAGATGTAACACAGACACACACACACACACACACACACACACACACACACACACACACACACACACACACACACACACACACACATACACACACACACGTACACACACACACACACACACACACACACACAACAGTGTCAGTCAAAAAAAAAAAAGTATTATCGGGGTTAAAAATAGGTTGAGATATACAATGTTTGCAGCCTCGTGAATGCCATGATGAAATAATAGCGAGCAGTATCAGTGGATGACGCACACGGAATACACTGAAAGAAAAAAAAAAAAAAAACTGCAGAATCTAAACCTTAGAAAACGTTTATATTTTGGAGAAATTATAAAGCGAGAATCACACAACCGTAAAAAGAACACGATTATGAGCCATACAAAATATTGAGATCACCTTTGTTTATAATCGAGCCTTTGATAAATATTTCGTTGTTCTTGGAGAAAATTTTCTTCACATTATAAAAAAAAAAGTGATAGTATTTTACAGACATAAGAGAATGTCCCCAAAATATAGTCATGCTACTCCACTATAGACATGAGGACAAAACATATTTTTCTTGCTATTCTCGGATGCCTGTAAAACACTAAAACATTTTCTTTTCTCCTATCTTGTTTTCATAATTAATAAGATTTTCTGAAACGTGTAATTCATAACTAAAATTTTCGTGATAGTAAAACGTTTAACATCAAATCCGGATTATAAACAACAAATAATGGCAAAACTAATGTAATACGAGTATTGGGTCACAGTTACTGCAGCAAACCACAGCCTTGACAACACTGTCATGCATTCTTTGAGCACTTGCACGTTATGAATATATACAATGGATGCTCATCTTTCCCTTGAGGATATATAGACACAATGAAGATGTCAAGCAGTGGTCTCCTTAGCTTGTTTTTAGTGACAGGAATACAACCTAAGAGTAAGACATGTGCGTCTCAAGAAGAATATAATTTGCCAAGTTTTTCCCTGTTAAAACCAATAACAAACACACAACTTGCTGGATATCTTACCTTGCTTTTACTAGACATTTATATACCTTGATATCTGCTCAAAATCTCTGAAATATCCAAGCAAACCCTCTCGCTTTGCTCGTCGCTAGCATTCAGTCGGTGTGGGAAGCTCCATGTGGCGTGCAACAGATGCCTTTCACCGCCATGCCACGTCCCGCTGCTCCATTGCCTGCACACACTGCTGCTGCAAAAATTACTTCCCTCATTCCGTGCCGCCAATAAATGCAACTTGATGACCTACGAGAAACATAATTAGTACTACACTTGTTTATTTTTAACTTGTCTTTCACTAGAGACACAATTTTATGAAAGGGGAAATAATACTGATGTGCCTGTTTGTGTAATTGTCCGCCTGCTCTGCCTGCCTTGTCTGTTTGTTTGAGCATGTTTATATGTGTCCATCTTTCTATCTATGAATCTCTTGCTTGTCTTGTCTGCCTGCTTGTCTGTCTGTCTGTCTGTCTGTCTGTCTGTCTTCCTGCCTACCTGCCTGCCTGTCTATATTTTATCTATCAACACGTGTCTATCTGTCCCTCCCATCTCTCTCTCTCTCTCTCTCTCTCTCTCTCTCTCTCTCTCTCTCTCTCTCTCTCTCTCTCTCTCTCTCTCTCTCTCTCTCTCTCTCTCGTCTTGCTAGTCCTGAATAAGATTTTTTTTCCCTATAACATGCCTCTGTGTGTTTGTTTGTTTGTTTGTGTGTTTTAAGTGTGTGTGTGTGGGAGGAGGAGGAGGAAACTCATGTGTTGTTATAACTATGAGGGCAAAAGTTCCAGGTGTCAGTCAACTCAATTATGTCTCGTGCAGTTTTACCATAGCGTCATCCCAGCCGCTTCCTGCTGCCACCTGCTTAGTGAGGCAAGCATTATGGCATAAAATCAGTGAAGGTTTGATTTTAGGGCAGATGGAAGGTTTAAATATTGCTGCACTGTGTTTTCTCCCTTCTATCTACACGCCTTGTCGATCAAAGTATCAGTTTGTCCTTTTTCATCCTTTCATTTTTTTTTATTTTTTTATAGAAGATAAAACTGCTTCTGTTTGGAACACGGACTTTGGTATCACTGCTGGTGCTCCCTGTTTAACAGTAAACATGACATTACTGATATTCCTCATATTCTTTGCAGCGCACCTGTACAGATATGATTACATGATAGAGGGTAGTCGAAAAAGCAGTGATTCATATAAGTTCACGATGGAATTTTTTGAAACGCCATTTCATGTAACTCTTCGTTACCTTGTTGGTATCCCTCATGAAGGTATTGATAGAAGACAGGATGATAAAGACGTAGTGGTAGTATTTCTCAAAAGGTTACAAGCAGAATGCTGGAAACACTATTTATCACAGCCATCATAGCCTTGCTGGCATTCCTCGTACAGACTCAGATAAAGCTATTGACGGAAGACAATTTGAAAAACTAATATTAGTATTTCTCAAAAGTTTACAATCATAATGCTGGAAATTATTTTTTTTAATCTTCCGGTGGACGACTTGTTATGCAATATTCTCCAAGGACACGATGTATTTTCTGCCATCATTTCTTTACTCCATCATTACCATATCGCTGTGTGCTGTGCTGCTAAATCCACTGCTCAATATTCACAGTGGAATTGCTCCCCCCGATTTCATCTTGGACAATAATATGATGAACGGTATGGTTATTTATTCTTTTTATTTATTTATTTATTTTTTTTTTTTTCTGAGTTTCTGCCTACGTCCAGTCCTGTGTCAATATTGTCAGCATGAAAACTGGAAGTGCGTTACATCGTGATTCTACACCAATATTCTTTTGCGTGGCAGGTGCAGCACATAATTTTTGCTGAGACGTGACGGTCCATGCCGTTGTGCAAGGCTCACCTCGTCCTTTGTCGGTGCATAGACTGAGTGGCACGGAAAGCTTTTTTTTTTCCTCGAATTTGATTTTCTATTCTTTCTGTATCGTGTTTTTCTTCCACAAGATGACACAGCGCGCATCTTGCAACACTCGACAGTCTCTTTTCACACTGCTAATATTGCGTGTCCCTCACGACCTTTTCCCAGACATTTCTTCGCCTTTTTTTGGGGGGAATCATTTTAAGCAGACCATAGTAAGCTACTGGTGTATTCAAGTGTGTACATGATTCTGGTGATAATTCAAGAAACATTCTACACAATCAATAAGTAAAAGAAAATATCCAGGGGAAGTAATCATCTTTGTGGAAGTAATTGGTGTTTTCAAGCGTGTATATGTACATTATTCTAGTAATAAAGAAGGCAACATTCTACACCATCAATAGGTAAAAGAAAACATCCGTAGCAAGTAATCATCTCCGTGGCCTTTGAAAACAGACCTAAAGCCTAAAACAGACCAAGCCTAAATCTCACGTTCTTCCCTGCTGAGGTGACGCACGGACAGTCGGTAGCTGAGGCGCACCTGGTGTGAAGGTATTTGTGGCGATTAGCTCTTCCTTTATGCCTATCAACGAGTGGCCAGAACGAAAGAGGGAACTCAAAATACGATGGCCCACTTTTTTCATCGCGGCGTAACTGTTCCTCCACGATGAATAGCTCTCCCTCCGTGCTGCCGATGGCGTCAATTGTCTTTTATAATTGACCTTGCCATTTTTCATGCTTATCTCTCTCTGGAATGAAGACCACTTTAAATTCACGTGGAAAAGTTATTGCTGCGACACTGGTGGACTGTTCACCTTCAGTGGAGTAGGACTGTTGCTACACGGGGTGAGTCTGCAGCGGCCTGGGATTAGGTCAAGTGACGCGGATGGTGGTTACAGTAATACAGGCAATTTTTGTGTATGTATTGGTGATAGTTGTGTGATGTCTCGGTTTTAATTATAATGTTTAACTTATTCAGTGTTATTCAACACTTTCTTGATCCGCTGACCACTGTGAAACATTTTTTTCTACAGCTTGCTCTGAAGACTACACTAGCTAGAGATAGGAATATCTACTCTTTTAATCGCCTTCTTTTCATGTGAGTGTTTTTAAGTGTTTTGTAAAGCGATTCGGATGTGAGCTGTTGCATATCACAGTGAAATGGTTAATGAATGTTTGTGTTACTGATTCAATTAAATCTATCCGAGGTTCGAATGATCGTATCACTAATGATCATAGCTTGGAATATTTGTATCATTAAACTCAGTATATCTCGTGCTGTTTGTATCATGAGAGCATCGTAAGTAACAAAAAAAAAAAAAAAAAATGATAAGCAAGGGGTTGATCAAGACAGTGCAGCGCTGCGAAGTCTTGGAGGCAGTGGCGGCTTTCCTGTCTCGTGGTCTGAGAGTTCATCGCATCGCCATTTTTTTTTTTTTTTTTTGAGGTTTATATCGCGAAGGACACAGCTGAACAAAAACATATTTTAGCTTCTTATCTCACACACAGCGCCTCATTTCAGTGAAAGGCTCCTAGAAGAATACAATTATACAAGCATTCATTATACATGCTGCTCTTGTTTCCTCCTTTGCGTTCCTCTGCGGGGTCATGCAGGCGATGGTGGTGGGTGATGGACCTTGTCAATCTTACTGAAAGGCTTGCGTGGGCCGCCCGGCGCCTCCCATCTGCCTCACTTGTATGTACCTCACCGTGTACAGCGTTCACTATTTTGTGTTACAGTCTGGTATAATTACCTGGGCACATGTCCACCACTTTGCCTTATCAAGTTAGTATTGCCCACAATGGCCGGGCCTGGGTCTGTCACTGCGGCTTTGTTACGCGTCCCTCTGCCTCAGTGCACGTTCTCGCCGTGGTGTTAGTACAGCAGATGTCACCATGTATATAATAATCGTGCAAATTTATAGCACTAGAAATTTCTTATTGTATGTGTTGGAGTCTTCGTCAAACTCTTTGTCAGACATTATCTTGTATTATGTGGTAGATTTAAAATATGCTTATAATTGCTTATGTATACAAATTAATAGCTCTAACTTTCTTGGCAAAATATTTGCTTTAGCTAACATTTTTCCAATATCATCTGATAGATCTTAAGGCATTTTCCCCTTTAATGCGTCCTCTTTGAACACTGAATAATTGCTCGAGAAATGTCTCTGCTAAAGAAAAAAAACATTGTGGTCTGTGTTAAACATTTTTCTTATATCATCAATAAAATTTAAAGGAGGGTTGCCGGTGAACTCAGAGCGTGAGGGAGGGAACGTTCAGATCCCGTTACTCAGCGGCAGTGACCGCCGCCTCACGCCCCACGTTGTGATTACTTTCCTCCACGCGTGCAAGGAAAGGGAACACTAATTTTTGCCGTGTTTACTTAATACGCGATGAAAATTACTCTTTACCTACACAGGGGAAGGAAGTCTTTATCTGTACACATACGTATATACACACTACAAGCCTCATGACCCTCATGATCTCGCAGAGGAACACAAATAAAGAACAAAGAAAAAACATGTCTATTGAATGCTTGTATATATTGTAGCAGGAACCTTTCAGTGAATTTGAGGCACCGAGTATGACAGGATGATAATTTACGTTTGTTTTGTTTTTTTCTGCTTTGTTCCTCGCATTATGAAATTAAAAAAAGAAAATCGCAATATGATAAACTCTCAGACAAGAATTACGCCGCGTGGCCCTGGGTGTATTCTGTCTGGCGCTCTGCAGCCAACACAAAGGTGGCGTCAGTATTTTTGCGAGATAAAGAGGTGAAGAAGTGCACAGAGGCGATAAGGCGGTGGCTTGCGGAGTGCACTTACGTCTTGCTCTGAAACACCTGAAGCTGTGTCGAGCGAAGAGTGGCCTGCCTCAGTGTGGAGATCCCCTTGCCCACACCACTTCCACCACTCCACCACCACTACTACCACGCCACCACCACCACCACCACCACCACTCCATACCACACCACAGCATCTCACTACCACTACGTCACCAGCACCACCACCACCACACCACTCTATGACTACTACTTCACCTGCACCACCACCGCGATGCCTTAAAGGGCATGCAAGAAGGACGCGAGAAACAAGGGAAGGATACGTACATGTACGAGTATATGCATTCTGGATTATGATGCATGACTTCGTGTTGACAAGAAATGAGGTCACTTTCTTCACACCGCAAGCTTAGCATAAATACTGTATACCTAAAAATACGTAAGAATTGAAGCAGTGGATTTTAAGCTTAACCCTTTCACTCCTTTGGTTTCCCTTTGTCAACTTTCCAAACATTGAATGAAAGAAAAAAATGTGGGTTAATTTTACGTTTTCTAAGCCACGGAATCATTTAAGAGACTCGCCCATAAGTAAGTCTCTAACAAGTCGTAGGTATATATATGGAAATGTTTGTCCAGCAGTGAAAGAGTTCAGATCGGACTCTTTATCATGACCGTGCGTATTTTGAAAGGTTTTACGAGTGGTAAATAAATTAACAAATGAGTAAATAAACGAATGAATAGAAAAAAAAGAAAAAAATTGTAAATATTGTTTCACTAAAGCTATATATTAGTATGGAAATAAGATCAAACTGGCAACAAGTTTATGGGAAGGAGGTGCACATCAGGTAATGTGAAAAGTGTGACACTGTAGTAGAGTCAGACAGACAAGCGCCACCAGTGACCGAGACAAGCTGGCAGCAGGAACTAAAGCTGACAACTCACAGGAAAAATTAAATTTGTCGCGTGATAATGTTTATCTATTTTTTCATTTCATTCTGTTCTTTTTTGTTTATTTTCTTGTTTGTTTATTAATTTGTTCATCTATTGTTTTGATTTTCAAGGAAAGGTAGAGAGATAGACGGAAGATTGGTAGACAGATAGGCAGAAGATAGGTGGACATAGATAGATAGACAGAAATTAAAGATAAAAATATAGATGGGTGGATAAATAGGTATACTGTATAGATATATAAATACAGACAAACAGACAGACAGAAACAAATACAAATAAAATAAAATTTCCCTAACTGTACAAAAGACTGTCATATTCCACATTAAAAAAAAAAAAAAAAATTCCACCAACTTAAGCCATACAACTTTGTTTAAGCAGCCCAAGTACTCGTGGTCGTGTATCGGTGGGATCCAGGAACAGCAGGTGCACTGATCAGTGACCCCCGGTGCTGCCAGACCCCGCAACACTACTGTAATGATTCCCACGCTTTGTTTTCCCTGTGCCGCGAAATACAAAGCAACTTTTACTAATAAGGAAACTCTCCAGATAAGAATCCAGTAGCGACAACCGCGGCGTGAATGATTCTTCTTTGCGCTTTTTTTTTTTTTTTTTCGTTCAGTCATGTTGGGATGAGATAATTAGGGGGTATTTATATATAGTGTTGATAGTTGGTATAGGTATATGTGTTTTTTTTTATACAGGGACGTGTGTAAACGTACTGGTTCTTAAATTCTTCTCCCTCGCTTTGTTTACGTTCAGTCATGTCACAAGTAGACGATTAGTGGTATCTGAGGGCAGGGTGTGTAGGTGAGCATAGGCATTAGGCAAGTGTGTTTCTACAGAGGGACTGTCACGTGTAGGTCTACTGATTCTTGTAACTTCACTTTTGACCTTACTAGGTGGTATGTTCCTCTGCAACTTTACGTGACTGCCACTAATTAAAATAAAGATAACATTTCCCCGCAGTGACAATACGCCACGTTTCCTCTCCCTCCCTCTTCCTTGCTCTTTCCCTCTCCCGTCCTCTGTTTCACCCCTTTTCCATTCCCCAGTCCTTTTCCCCCAAGGCACCATCCCACGAAAAGTTTAATTCATCACACAAAGCTTGGAAGGAGAACAGATTTTTCCCTTTTTCGTCCCTTTTTTCCCTCCCCCTCGCTCACTCCCTTTACGTCGTGTGAAACCCAATTTGTTGGTCTGCTGCCGAAGGGAGGAAGCGGGCTGGGGAGGTGCAGAGCGAGGCGAGGTGGGGCGGGGTGTGGTGGGGCGCCTCTTCGTCGGCTCTCAGCGGGAGGCGAAGCTGAGTGATGGCATGACTCGCGGGTCGCATCACCAGGCTTACGATGAGTGTGGTAATTATTCTGCCCAGTTTGATGCTGTTCTTTTTCTCTCGATGTGTGTCTTTCTTGGGGCATTTGTACTCTTCATGTTTTGCTCTTGTTTACGAGTTTGTTTTTCGTGTGTGTATGTTTGCGTGTCTGTGTAAATGGATGGATGGATAATTATTAGCGGGAAGTTCGTATGTTTTTCGTGTGGGATTCGTACTCTTGATGTTTTGCTGTTGTTTGTGTATTTATTTTTCGTGTGTATATGTTTGCAGGCGTGTATAGATGGATGGATGGACTGATAATTAGATAGAAAGGTAGACTGATAGATGGATAAGTTGACATACGGAAGAATAGATGGAAGGAATATATTGATGCATGGATAGATGGATAAATTGATAGATGGGTGGGTAGATGGATTCATGGATAGACAAATGAGAGAGAGAGGAGAGAGAGAGAAAGAGAGAGAGAGAGAGAGAGAGAGAGAGAGAGAGAGAGAGAGAGAGAGAGAGAGAGAGAGAGAGAGAGAGAGAGAGAGAGAGAATAAATAAATATGCAAACCATCGATGAAGGAATCCATGAATACAGATTCATATCCTGTATTATAAAACAATGCGCCGCTCATCACACTAATTAGAGATGTATCGATACTTCAGCTGTAACTCCCCGACACTCTTTGCTGCCGGATGGGACCCCCAGGAAAAGGCAATGCCAATATTGTTAACCCATTGCTGATTACGATTTCATCTAACGTAAAGTTATTCCAACAGTCTTTTGCTCCCAACAGTCAAATCTATCTTCAGTTTTGACTGTTGTTAAGCTTTCTTGCTAACTTGATCATTTACATATTCACTACTAGACAATATCAGTAATCACTATGACTTT
Source organism: Scylla paramamosain (assembly GCF_035594125.1). NCBI lineage: Eukaryota > Metazoa > Arthropoda > Malacostraca > Decapoda > Portunidae > Scylla > Scylla paramamosain. The sequence goes on from NC_087155.1 coordinate 716,429, forward strand.
AAAGACAATTTTGCTCTGATTAGGATTCCGTCAAATATATCATCTTCCCAACACTCTCTGCTACCAACACTGATTGATCCTTGTTTTTTTTTTTTCTTTTATGTAGGAGGGACACTGGTCAAGGACAACAAAAAAAAAAAAAAAAAAAAAAAGGCCACTGAAATGCCAGTCCCAGAAAAGGGTCCACAGCGGTAATAAAAAATTGAAGGATAAGTGTCTTGAAACCTCCTTCTTGAAGGAATTCAAGTCATAGGAAGGTGGAAATATAGAAGCAGGCAGGAAGTTCCAAAGTTTACCAGAAAAAGGGTTGAATGATTGACAATAATGCATCCACCTCTTGCATTAGAGAGGTGGACAGAATAAGGGTGAGAGAAAGAAGAAAGTAGTCATTCCAAAGAAAATCAGCAAAATACTTCCTAAGGTCCCCCAACTAGCAGAGGCAAAACGCTAGAGGCACCTTCACCTAGGCGGATCCTGACGAGGGATTGGAACGATAGGACTAGATACATATATGAGATTGTGATCGGAGGAGCCCAACAGAGAAGAGAGGGTGACAGCATTTGCAGGAGGACTAGAGGTCAGGAAAAGGTCAGGAATGTTGGGCGTACCTCCAAGACGGTCAGTAGGGTGTTGCACCAATAGCTAGGTCGTGGAGGATAGCAAAGTTGTAGGCTAGTTCACCAGGATGGTCAGTGAAGGGAGAGGAAAGCCAAAGCTGGTGATGAACATTGAAGTCTCTAAGAATGGAGATCTCTGCAAAAGGGAAGAGAGTCAGAATGTGCTCCACTTTGGAAGTTAAGTAGTCAAAGAATTTCTTATAGTCAGAGTTAGGTGAGAGGTATACAGCACAGATAAATTTAGTTTGAGAGTGACTCTGTAGTCGTAGCCAGATGGTGGAAAATTCGGAAAATTCAAGAGCGTGGGCACGAGAGCAGGTTAAGTCATTGCGCACATAAACGCAACATCCAGCTTTGGATCGAAAATGAGGATAGAGAAATTAGAAGGGAACAGAGAAGGGGCTACTGTCAGTTGCCTCAGACACCTGAGTTTCAGTGAGGAAATGAGGAGGAGGTTTAGAAGTAGAGAGGTGGTGTTCTACTGATTCAAAATTAGATCTTAGACCGCGAATGTTGCAGAATTAATGAAGAAAAAGTTGAGGGGCGTGTCAATGGTTGGTTGACCATTGTTGGATTGTCTTGTTAACTCATCAGTAACCTTTTCACTGCTAGACAAATAATAACATGATAATAATAATAATAATAAAAATAGTAATAATGATAATAATAATAATAATAATAATAATAATAATAATAATAATAATAATAATAATATAATAATAATAATAATAATAACGACAACCTTTTAGACACTTATGGTTTTTATCGGTTTTTACGTCCGAGTTCCTTAATTAGTTACGGACTCCAATCTCATGCATAGTTCATAACCTATAAAAGATGTTGACCTCCTACTCTCACAAGGATTTGAACGTCAGCACGAGCAGCACGGCACACCACCATCACCACCATATACACATCGAACATTGCAGCAGTCTTCGTGTTCTTAAACGTCTCGGCGCTACACTTGAACACTTTTTCGCTGGCTATAGTGAAGGTTATTGAGATTTTCAGTAGTGTTTGTATGAATCTGCATCATTTATTGGAAAACATCATAAGAACCCGATCGCTTATCTACCTAGCCTTTGATAATAGTTCCAAGCAGAGACCCAAGACTCATGATGAGAGAGAGAGAGAGAGATAGATAGATAGAGAGAGAGAGAGAGAGAGAGAGAGAGAGAGAGAGAGAGAGAGAGAGAGAGAGAGAGAGAGAGAGAGAGAGAGAGAGAGTCACCGAAAAAAAAAATTTTTTAAAGACCTTGAAGCGATTCCTTAAGTAGAGAGAGAGAGAGAGAGAGAGAGAGAGAGAGAGAGAGAGAGAGAGAGAGAGAGAGAGAGAGAGAGAGAGAGAGAGAGAGAGAGAGTCACCGAAAAAAAATATCTTTAAAAGACCTTGAAGCGATTCCTTAAGTAAAGAGAGAGAGAGAGAGAGAGAGAGAGAGAGAGAGAGAGAGAGAGAGAGAGAGAGAGAGAGAGAGAGAGAGAAATCTTAAGCACGCACGCACGCACGCACGCACGCGCGCGTCCACACACACACACACACACACACACACACACACACACACACACACACACGGCCAGGCATCACCATCCTCCCAGCCTATACCTGCACCACCACGGCCACAAAGACGCGTCATTAATCTCTGTCTCGCTGGCTTGGGAGTCCCGCGTATTAGACAACCCACCACGCCCGCGGCTCGGGGATTCAGGCCGCGTTATGAAATTTCGATGAAAGAAAAAACAAAAAACTCAGTGTGGTTGGCTTGAAGGAAAAATGTTGTTTAAAAGATCCAAGAAAATCAGATATAATTTTTATTGTTCCCACAACACACGCCTTGAGCAGCAATCGAGGCGGCGGGTTTCACAATGATTCATAATGGCAACATTAGCGAGCCTCGCAGGATTGGGCAAAGAGCGTGATTGAGATGTCTAGCTTTGTTACTTCGCAGCTAATGAGGATAGGAAGTGCTGGGATGCTGTTAATTCATAGGTAACGAGAACACGTATTTTGAAAGACTTTATCTCGTCATGGTTATTTTCAAAACCATAGAATTAGATATCTTGTTTTCTACTAAAGATGCATAATACTTGTCAAACTATCTCTAGAGACCATTAAAACTCACTAAGAACATCCACTAGAGGCTGTTAAAAGTAGTCAAGAAAAACTTTTGAGAATAAGGTTTATGAATATCAAAATTCTGAATACTTTAATTTTAGAAGCTGTGTCTTTACTGTTGTTTTCATGGCAGAGGCAGGACGTTTGATGCACATGGACATTAGCTGAAAGATGCTGCACACTGTTCGTCTATTATATTTCCTAGTTTGCGGTAGAGCTTTTTCTTTTTTAAGTGAACATCACAAAACCCACGCATCAGGGTAACATTATTGCAAAGAACATAACATTCTATAAGCGTAACGCCTTTCAATGCGGTTTCAGAATTTTATATCAAAGGATCTGACGATATTATGTAAAAGACCGTACGATTCCATATAAGCCTTCCTGGTGTAGAGGCAAACTGCTATAGAGGCATGTACATGTTAACAAAGATAATGATATTGATTGGCTACACTACAATGTAACACTGACCAACCGTGACGAGGCAACGTAATACAAACATTTTACAGAAGGCAATGACAATTACGGTAATAATATTGAACACACTAAAATATCGCATATATCACTCAGGAAAACAATATCCGAAATAAATGATAAAATAAAGAAAAGAGCATTGCCTGATATGGTTGCTAATTATAGATATTTTTTTATTTCGGCACGTCTAGAACATGATAACACAAGGCAAGATACAAGAAGCCAGGAGGCAGACACATGACAGATCTTGTAGAAAACATACATGCCTCTATCCACCTGTTATCCCTGTCCATAAACTTATTTTTTCTTTGTTCAGCGCTTCTCACATCCTCAGCACCAACAAAGTGATACTGAATTTTGTCCTGTCATCTTTCATTCAGTTTGGGAACCAGTCTTGTTTTCTTTTAATCCAGCTTTGTTAAGCTTCAACTCATTATTTCTAAGATCGCATTCTCAAACATTTCAGCGTCTTCTCTCGACTTATTGTAACAGGTTGTAGTGGAAGTTACTGAAGTTATAAAGGATATTTTCACCATTCTAGTAATGTGTATTATGATTTAGAAAATGGTCCGCGGTAAGCGACTGATCCTCTCTGTGGGCTTTAAGATCTGGCTCTGGTGAGAGAACAAAGCGTTTGAGAGTGCGGGTGGTAGTTGTATCCTGATTACTAAGCCTGAGGATCTTGTCTGTGATGATCCACGGGCACCCATAAGCCCAGTACCCTCGTGTGCGGTGCTTGTGTCTTTAGGGATCTGAGGGCCTCGGATGGAGTCTTCATTCTCATTGTTTATCCGTAACCCCGTGTGATTGCATTACTCCAAACAAGGCACACGAACGGCAGTGTGGCGTTCACGCTCGCTCTCTCGTGTGTGTGTGTGTGTGTGTGTGTGTGTGTGTGTGTCCTCTTTGTCTGTGTGTGTCCTCTTTGTCTGTGTGTGTGTGAGAGAGAGAGAGAGAGAGAGAGAGAGAGAGAGAGAGAGAGAGAGAGAGAGAGAGAGAGAGAAATGCCCACAAACACACACACACACACACACACACACACAGAGGGGGAGAGAGAGAGAGAGAGAGAGAGAGAGAGAGAGAGAGAGAGAGAGAGAGAGAGAGAGAGAGAGAGAGAGAGAGAGAGAGAGAGAGAGAGAGAGAGAGAAATGCCCCCCCCCCACACACACACACACATACACAGAGGGGGAGAGAGAGAGAGAGAGAGAGAGAGAGAGAGAGAGAGAGAGAGAGAGAGAGAGAGAGAGAGAGAGAGAGAGAGAGAGAGAGATGAGGCGTAGCTGCCATCTGGAATAGAATAAAGGCAGGAATACACAGGTGGCGCTGCCCTCTCCACTGTGTTTACTGTTTACGAGGTGAGAGGTGGAGGCGAGGGAGGTCGCCAGTCATGTTTGCCCAGCACTGGGGAAGGGAGGATTGGCAGCCCTCGGTTTGCAACACGCAGCAGCCTCCTGCCACTCTGGGGAGGTTGGCAGGACTGGGAAAATATGAGAAGTTCTAGTGTGTACAGGCCTAACCATTAACCCTTTCACGACTGTTTGGCTCATCCTTCCTCAGTCACAAGCCGCTCTGAGACACTTCTTGTTCCACAGTCATCTCCATTATATGGACTACAAACTGAAAAATCCACTCCTCTTTATCGCCTTCTTTCTGCAGGTTTTTTTTTTTTTAAGATTTAATGAATTGTTTGTAGTGCTGAGACCTATTACTTATCGCACTGAAATGGTCATATATGTAAATATATATATATATATATATATATATATATATATATATATATATATATATATATATATATATATATATATATATATATATATATATATATATATATTTATTTATTCTGCGTATAGATTTAGCAACAATAGCCTGATTATTAAGTATTTTATTAATCTTTTTTTTTTTATCTCCGTATAGATTTATCAACAATAGCCTGATTACTAAGTATTTTATTAATCTTTTTGACAATTTGACTCTTAAGGGAAAGAGAGAAATCTCCAGTTGTGAAGTAGTCGTGAATGAATACATATAATTTATATCGTAACAGTAGTGTTTATGAAAGCTGGTCTTTTATGAGTGTGTTGAAGTTTACATTCTCTGAAGCAGTATCCATGCGTGACTTTAACTCCATAAGTGTCCCCGCGTCTCCTCTCCTTTAACTCATTAAGCCTATTAGCATTGTTTTTAACTGGACACGATGACATTTAAATGAAACCTAAGGGTGATTCACAGTCCGGCATTGTAAAGGACCTTCTTACCTGACGATGGTTTGCTGTGGGGATTTCAGACAAGATTTAGTGGCGCACGTCAGCCAAGTGATGCAGTGCACACGTTTTGGCCTCGTGTAGATCAGGCCGTGTGCAAAGTATGGCCCGTATTCTGAAAGATTGCTTCCCTGTATCTCGACTACATTCATCAAGCCTTAGTGGAAGTAACAGGAGCTTTTATGTCTTTTTATGATATTAGTTGAACAAGGAGTTTGTATCATTAATTAGAGAAAATATCGTGGGAACCCGATCAACCATTGTTGTGTCGAAGAATGCGAGTACTAATTTCCTGTATTGTCTGGAATTTGTACGCACGTGCTTTGCATTCCAGATTAGATGCAAGACAATCACAAACACATTAACGGAGATAGATAGGTATGTAGGTAGGATGGTGTTTATATAGGTAAGCGGGTATATAGCTCTAAGGTAGGTAAGATGAGAGAGAGAGAGAGAGAGAGAGAGAGAGAGAGAGAGAGAGAGAGAGAGAGAGAGAGAGAGAGAGAGAGAGAGAGAGAGAGAGAGAGAGAGAGATTGGGCACCCCGTTACCTCAGTATAAAAATAAGCACTCTTTAACCTCTTCCCTTAGTTGGCGTTCACATACAGCACGCCAAGGCCATTAAACTGCAAAGGTGGCCGCGGCACAAACAAGCTTTACAACACACAAAAATGATGCTCACAAAAGCCAGTCGGCGGGGAGACAAAAGCAGAAGTATGTGAGGCCTCCATAAATTGCAAAAGAAATATACTGCAGATTGGTTTATTCTGTCCGCGTTCACGTGACCTTCCATACCTCTCCTCTTTGTCTTTTTTCTCTGTGTCTCTGTTTATCTGTCTGTCTGTCTGTATCTGTCTGTTTGGCTGCTTGTGTGTGTCTGTTTGCTTCTCTGTCTGCTTGTTTGTCTTTATCTTTGTTTCTGTGTCTGTCTTTGTTTCTTTCTCACACACACACACACACACACACACACACACACACACACACACACACACACACACACACACACACACGTATTTAGTATACTACTGCATGTGTATCTCTCTCTCTCTCTCTCTCTCTCTCTCTCTCTCTCTCTCTCTCTCTCTCTCTCTCTCTCTCTCTCTCTCTCTCTCTCTCTCTCTCTCTCTCTCTCACTAGTATTGGTGTAGTAGTGATGATAATACAGGAGTAGTGAAGGTGATGCATTTACTGCTTCCCGTCTATAATGGAGCTGGGATTGCCTGAGGTTGGATGGGGAGGTTGGAGTTAAGTCGTTCCCAATTTGCATAATCTGAAAATATTTTTTTTTTATAAAAATATGCCGAGGTTCTGGCACCCTTCAAGTTGGTAGCGAGTATCGCAAACCTTGGTTCTCCAGGACAGCAGTACATTTTCTCCGCAGATCAGCGCAGCGACTAAAGAAGCATGTATTGTTCAAAGCGAAAGTGCCCCGCTGACTGCAGCGACGAGGCGTGTCCGCCCGCGAAGAAGGCGAAGTTCATCCCCTTCAGGGAAAAGGAGCGTCCTCGTATGACGCGTCCCTCAAAGCGAAAGTGCGCCGTTGACTGGAGCGACGCCGCGTGTCCTCCAGCGAAGAAAGCGAAGTTAATCCCCTTCAGGGAAGAGGAGCGTCCTCTTATGACGCGTTCCTCAAAGCGAAAGTGCCGCGTTGACTGGAGCGACGCCGCGTGTCCTCCAGCGAAGAAAGCGAAGCTCAACCCACGCGGGGATGAGCAGCGGCCACACCTCCGCCGCCAAGGGCCCGTAGAGCGTCGAGAACAGCTGGCGGGCAGGTCCCTGAAGAGACACTGTCCCCCAGACTGGCAGCCGGACGACGCTCCCACCCCTGCCAAGCAGGCCAGACTTAGCCCAGCCAGTGAAAAGCAGGGTGAGGAAGGAGATGCCCCCACTCCTGGCGAGCCGGCACAGGCTGAGTGCGGGGCATCCAGCAGGAGCACGAATGAAGCCGGCCAAGGCGCCGCAGGAAGTGAGGATGACGAGGACGAGTCTGACGACGAGGAGGACGCGGTCACGGTGACGGTGCCCAGCAACGAGGACATAGCCCGCCTGGGCCAGGAAGTGCGCTGGAAGCACCTCTCCGTGCTGGTGACCGGCGTCAAGTTCAGCTTCCCCCGATCGCGGCTGCTCCAGGTATTCCGCAGCGTGGGGCCCCTGCGCCTGGAGCACATGCCGCGCCACCGGCGTCAGCGCCGCGACAACCACCGGGGTTTTGCTGTCCTGACGTACAGGTCGGCGCACCACACCAACGTGGCACTGGGCGAGGCCCGAGACCTGCTGGCGCGGGCAGGCTGCCACGGGGTGTACACCTGCCGCCTGGGCAACCACACGGGCTATGCCGCGTTCTGCAAGGGCATCGACGTGGCGCAGGTGATGAGCGACGCGCCGCCAGTGGAGAAGGCCGCCGAAGAGCGCCACCACGTGACCGCCCCCCTGTCCCACACGCCACAGCAAGATGCCGACGAGCGGGCAGCGAGCAGTGAGCCTGGCCCTGACCGGAGCCAAGCAGTACGCGTGGTCGTGCAGCTGTGCCTCCCTCGGGCAGCAGCAGCAGCGGCACGGACACAGGAAGAGAAGAGAGTGGTGACGGTGAGCAGCGTGTGGGACAGACTGGGGGAGAAGGTGGAGGGGGCGGGTCAGGCAGGCGGAAAGAAGGGTAGCGTGTGGAGCAGGCTGGAGGGGCGAGGCCCTGGCCAGGCTGGCAGGACGGGCGTGAGGAGCAGGCTGCAGGGGCGGGGGTGTGGAGCGGCGCCGCGTTGAAGCGCCTTTTGTTAAGGAAAAAAAAATAAATAAAAAATAAAATAAAATAAAATAAATTAAATAAAAGATAAAATCAAAATACAAAACGAAATAAAGATGTAGTGTTAAGGAAATATATTTGTGTTATAGGTAAGACTGATGTACTTATTTATTAGAAAAGATAAACTAATAAATGAAAAAAAAAAATTAAATAAAAAAATTAAATTAACAAAACTGAAAAATGCATAAAAAAAAGAGCTAGTGTTAAGTAAAAATATTTGTGTTAAATTTAAGATTAATTGTCGTGTTATGTGCCAAGCGTGTTATTCGTTAGGTAATTATAATGCTATAAAAATGCTACTCCTGTGTAAGGAAAGGACTGATGCATGTCATTGCTAGCCATAAGTTGTGTCTGCATGTACAGATGTATAGTAACGGTAAGCAAGATGTCCTTAGCTTTAGACACACACGAGAAGGAATAATGCAATGGTAACAGTCGGCTGTGAATGTGTTCATCATAATGTTAAAATGAATATGTTTACTTCCATGAGAAGATGACTGTATGTAATATTTCTGATCAATATTCCAAGAGAATATGTTTACTTCCATGAGAAGATAACTGTATGTGATATGTCTGCTGTGCAACATCCCGAGACATGACACCTAGTAAATGTGCAGAGAGACAGAGAGAGAGAGAGAGAGAGAGAGAGAGAGAGAGAGAGAGAGAGAGAGAGAGAGAGAGAGAGAGAGAGAGAGAGAGAGAGAGAGAGAGAGAGAGAGAGAGAGAGAGAGAGAGAGAGAGAGAGAGAGAGAGAGAGAGAGAGAGAGAGAGAGAGAGAGAGAGAGAGAGAGAGAGAGAGAGAGAGAGAGAGAGAGAGAGAGAGAGAGAGAGAGAGAGAGAGAGAGAGAGAGAGAGAATGAGAGAGAGAATGAGAGAGAGAGAGAGAGAGAGAGAGAGAGAGAGAGAGAGAGAGAGAGAGAGAGAGAGAGAGAGAGAGAGAGAGAGAGAGAGAGAGAGAGAGAGAATGAGAATGAGAATGAGGGAGAGAGAGACTGAGATTGAGATTGAGAGAGAGTGAGAATGAGAATGAGAATGAGAATGAGAGAGAGAGAGAGAGAGAGAGAGAGAGAGAGAGAGAGAGAGAGAGAGAGAGAGAGAGAGAGAGAGAGAGAGAGAGAGAGAGAGAGAGAGAGAGAGAGAGAGAGAGAGAGAGAGAGAGAGAGAGAGAGAGAGAGAGAGAGAGAATGAGAGAGAGAGAATGAGAGAGAGAGAGAGAGAATGAGAGAGAGAGAGAAAGAGAGAGATGGAATAGAATATAGTAAAAGTGTTGAATGTAATGTTTGTCATGGAAGAATAATATGTTATATAACAAAAGAAAAAGATACTAATAAAATCAATAAACTCTCCATAAACTAAAATATTACAATACTAAGGGATAAAAACAAACAATAAGACATTGAAACTAAAATTTACATCTGGAACAGACGACGCAGAAGATATTTCTTGAGACAACTTTTGAGAGACGGTAAAGAAACCCGGCTGCTTGAAGGGACTTCGCTCCCTTGCATGTATTTTGGTATATTTTGGTATGTTACCAGTTGTAAGGAGCCAGTGTGTGTGATCTAGGGGTTAGGTTTATTGGGGGATAGATAATAGGTGGGGGGAAATAAGAAAATAGGGGGAAGGTAACAGGTTGGGTTAAGTAACGAAAGAAAGCAGAAGGATAAAAGATGACGGACAGACCGTCATGCTCTGTTTTAATGTGATTATTTAAAGTATCTATGATTTGTTGTTTTCTTCAATACTGTGTCAGTAATACATTCTCCTCGCGTCCCCTGTCTGTACCGCACGGTGCTGCCTTGCAAAGGCTGACACCTGTCTAGTTCCCCCCCGTGGGTTGTGGGAGGGACCTGGATCCAGGCAACACCACGACTCAGGGAGCAGTAGTAGACGCTCAAACTGGTGATGCTGTGTGTTGTCAACCTTGCATGTGATGACGAGTGTATGTGATAGTGTAGTGTTTTATTTGGTGTATACTGCATTAGGTGTAGCTTGTTCTAATATTCTGATGGGCCCTCTTGAGCCAAAAGTGATCATTGGTTGTGTTGGTGATCCAGCACTGAGTTGATATATGTACTGTCTTTGAGGATAGCCTTTAGTTTTTGTTTCACCTTATTTCCCCTATTATAGAGTGTTAATGTTGATTGGTCCTACTTTTGATAAATAATGTAATTCTTGCGTAGTTTTAGTGTACGGGTATTTTTCGCCATGTGCAAAACGGAGTTCTTTATTCTGAATTCGTTGTAATGATAAAATTTGTGAGTTTGAAAGAGCATTTAGAGTTTAGGCTGGGTATGTCAGGACCGGGTGACCAAACGCTTTCACAAGATGTAATTTGATTTTAATGTCAAGTTTTGCAAATCTGTCGATAATGTTCAGCGCTGTTGTGGCTTTCTAGGATTATGCCTTTTATGTGTTTTGTATAACCGTACCTACCAAGCTGTAGACCTATAATGTTGGCTTTTTCAGCGTAGGGAATCTGTTCTCCTGCAACGGTGACTGGAGTAGTTTTCCTTAAAGCGATGGGGGCGGATAGTGAACTTGGTTGTATTTGGTTTTAATTTTCCATTTGTTTTCATAATGATTCATGATGTTTATTTCTTTCTCTATTTTTTTTTTTTTTTTTTTTTTTTTTGGTTGGCATGTTTTCTATATTTTCCATGGCTGATGAGTAATGTCTTCAGCGTATAAAAATGTGGATTCCATGTGTTGCTTGGGGGGGCGGGTGGATGTCGTGAGTGTATATGGTTGTTAAGTGTTGCAGAGATGCAGCTTCCTTGTGGGACTCCGCTATACAGATTGAAAGGGGGACCTTCTAAATTCTGTAGTGAGATGGAAGCAGTCTTGTTGTGTAAGAAACTGCAAAGTAATTAGGTAATTTAATTTGTTGTAACTTGTATTTTAATCCATTTATCCAGATTATGTCAAAAGCCTTAGAGACGTCGCGTAGAACCAAACAACATTGCTTCTCAGCAGCAGCCTTTGAGATTCCTTCTGTCATCGTTGCTGGGGCGGTATCCGTAGAGCGATATTGGTGAAGCTGTGTTGCCCCTGTGGTAGTATGTTATTTGTTTCTAGGTAGGTCCTGGTCCTAATTTTGATTATTTTTTCGAATATTTTACCCGGTACTTCTAGTAATGATATAGGTCTATAAGTTTAATGGGACTGTAGTTATTTTGTTGGGTTTAGGTATTAGTTTAATTTTTGCGTGCTTAAAGGCGTTGGGAAAGTAGTCCATGGACAGAGAGATATTTAAAAGCTTGGTGTATGTCTCCAGCGTATCCTCAGGTAGGTTTTGAAATATGGTTTTATTAATTTTGGTGTGACCTGGAGTGTTTTTTTTTTTTTAACTATATCTTTTATATTTTGGGTAGTGATTCTTAGAAGTGAAGTAGTTGTTGTCATTTAGGTTGTTTGGGTTAGCATGAGGATGGGGAATGGATTTGTGTTTTAATTGTTATTTATGTAGTTATTTACTAACTTGGTCAGTTGCTGCATCAAAGTGTTTGTATTGTCACCGGGGCTTATTTTAAAGACATCACTCCAGATAGGTCTGCAAATTTCCTCTTTATTTTCCTTGTCATAAATTTTCTGGACATTTTTAATTAGATATGGCTTTAAAATGGTTTGGTTTCCTTTTAGTTTGTTTATGTTTTGCCAGAATTCCTTGGGGTCCTTGTATAGAGAGTTTTATTTTGTTTCGTTCTCCCAGCTCCTCTGGTTCTGATATATGCATTCTTTCATTACAGCTTGTTTTATTGTTTATGTGTGATGTGTTTAGCACAACTCCATCCATAACTTAAACTATTTTGAATTAACAGTTTATTCCACCATTGTAGTTCCTTTATTCTTTGATTATAAATAGGTTTTGGTATTGTTTTATAGTTTCTTGTAGGAATTTGATTTTTCATCGTAGTCCTTCCCTGAAGAGACTCGTCTAGTGTTTTCTGTGACAGGTGAGGGTTTGTTTGATGCTGCTAGTTTTAAGTTATACTTCTTCATTTTTTAAATTCATCCCAAATGGTTTTCTTTAGATCGTGTATAGGTAGGAAAGATATTTTAATGGGTTGTGATGTAATCTTTCTGAGAATAGGTAAGTGGTTAGATGGGGTGGTGGCTCCAGGCTGTATGATCATATTATGATAAGTTTTTGCTTTTGGAAAGCACGATGTCAGGGGTAGATAAAGCATTACGTGATAAATAAGTGGGAAATTTCAGGTCCATAAGTGTTTTAGTTTATTGTTGTTGATTAACATAACAAGACCTTTGCTGACAACATTGCATTTTCCGTTTGTCTATGGAAGGGTGGTGTGCGTTCAAGTCTCCTACAATGTATGTTGGAGTGGCCTGTGAAGCTACAGAGTGGACGTCTGTGAATGGTAAATATGATCTGCGTGAGGGAAGGTAGGTAGTGGCAATATTGATAGGGCCAGTTTTCGTCTCACTGGTAACTTGTATATAATATCTGTGTCGTAAATTGTCTTTTATCTTGTGTTTCAGATTTTGTCTCACAAGAATGGCTGACCCATCGTGCATCTCCTCGCTGGAGTTGATAAGGTAAGTATTGTAATTGTAAATTTTAATATTCTCTTCGGGTCTAAGTTCATGGTTATTTATTAAAATGATGTCTGGGTTAAGTTCTTTGTATATATTCGCCGGAGTTTGTCTTTTGTTTCTCCAGCTGAGTACATCATGTTTGAACTTTGTTAATCTCGTCCGTATTGTCCGTGTCCAAAGAAGTTAGTGAGTGCTGTTGCATTTGCTGAAGTGCTTGTAACTGGAGAGAGGTATTTGTGTTTATTTCTTTTCGCGTTTTGTCTTGAGCCTGATTTTCCACTTTTACTTGGAGGTGGGATTCTCTCGTTTTGGAAGCCATTCCTTATTTTCATGAAAGATGCGTCTTCTACGGTCATCCACAGATCTGTTAGATCAATATCATTATTTATTAAGTAGTCCTATGTTTCTTCTTCTGAGTAAGAGTTATTAGTGAAAATCCACTTATATGTTCCAGATTCAATCCCTTCCCTTAAGTGTCTCAAGTATAGGTGTTTCCTTAGGCCAGCCAGTGCTATTTTTGGAGATAATTTTTAGGCCAATATCTTTACCTATAATTTTTTTTCCAAAGGAGGTGGTTCATCTAATGTTTGCTTTGTCTGTAGTGTGCCTTCTTCGGTTTCTTCTATTTCTTCTGCTTGTTCTTCCTGTGTTACGCTGCCTAGGTTGGTCTCGGCATCTATAGTTTTTGGCGAGGCTGATAATCTGTTTGGATGGTGGGTTTGTAGGTAGGTGTGACTGATGGTAAGTTATTAAGTTATGAAAACCTTGTTAACTTCATTACTGTAAGTCCCTGGTTTGTGCCATGTTGCATATGTGTACATGGATAATGCATGTGAGGACTGTCTCAGCTGTATCTTTTGCAAATAAATCAGGGACCCTGCATTGCTTGGATGTTGTTGGTTCTGATGGCTTGGCTGTACGTTGGGTTGGTTTTTCTTCTCCTTTCTTTTGTTTTCCCTTTATTTCTTTTCGGCGAGGTCATTTGTTAGCCAGTGTACGGTGCGCACCACCACAATTGAGACACTTTAGTTTGAGAGGTGCAGTCCTTCCAGACGTGCTCATTGCTAGCGCATTCTGAGCATACTGTAGCAACCTTTGGGATGAGGGCATCTTAGCGTGGCATGGTCTTCTAGCGAGTAGCATCTCATACACGTTACAATTGGAATAAACTCATTCACCTTGATGTTGTGAGATGGGCTGTTCATATGGAAGGCGAGCAGTCCTTTTTCTGTAGCTGCTTTTGCTGTATTTGTCTCATTAAAGCATATTTTCTTTATTTTTGTTTTTTGGACTTTAAAGATGTTGTCAATTCCCTCCTAAATCCAAGGATTTTCATTGACTAGTTCTTTTATTGCAGATTCTGAGTTTGACAGGGTGTAGTCGCCCCGCATTAATTAGAATGATAGTCCTTTTTGCTCTTAATTCCTGCGGTAGGATGGGGGTCGAAACCTTGATCTTTCAGGTCCTGGTGGCATGTAGGCAAAAATATTTTTACTGACCTCCTTATCTAACCTGGTGAGTACGATGAACGAGTTTTTAGCCTCAGTGATCTTGGTTGGCGTATATTAAATGCTCAGAGAGGATTCGTAGTAGTTTTATCTTAGTTTTGCCTCCTGGGTCAAGGTGCCTAATCCTGGCTCGTGCCATGGTACATTGATGAAATAGATCCTATAAGGGGGCAGAGCACGACTTGGCGAACCACAGCTAAAGTTAGTAAAAAAAGAAGAAGCCTGCCTGTGTAGTGCAGTTTGGTATCCCCGGCTGCTGACAACCGTCGCAAATACCCCTGCTCTGCGTTCCCGACTCCTGTCAGAGTGTTTGTCCGAACCTTATCGAAGGGCTTAAGGCAGCCCTTTTAAGGGTTCCCCCATGAGGCAGCTGCCCGTGGGGTTCACCTTCACCACTTCGAAGGACGCTAAGGGCGGACTCTCAGCCAAGCGGGAGAGCCCCCGTGACACAAGTGCAGTTGACCAGCAGGTGGACAGCTCAATAGTTGAAGTGATTGGCTAGCTGCTGCTGGGGAGCTTCTGTCTCAATGAATGAAGGTGTGGTGACTTTTTGTGTATCACATTATATATAGCAATACCTGACTCAACAAAGTACTTTTGCTTGATCTTCAGCCACTGATTCCTTTAAATGTGGACACACACACACACACACACACACTCACACACACACACACACACACAACACACACACACACACACACGCAGGATTCACAACCGGGAGGGCCCTGGGGTTCGACGATCCCAGAAATCTTTGGGCGGATTTCTGTGATGAGTAGCCCTGTTCACTTAGTGTAATGAATCGAGAGCTGTTGCTTTGGGGGAAGAAGCAAAAACAATTCATGGGGTGGCCAGATCATCCCGGGCCTAGTCTCCCAGGTTGGACGGCGCCAAGTGGCAGCCATAGTATCTCAGTGTTAGAATCTTACTTAGGGTTGTCAATAATAAACCATAATTATTGTTATTACATAAATGCAGCACCGCTACAAATGAATGACTAAAGCAGAGTGTGACATAAGTCTATAACTTCTCTCTCGTCATGATGAGAGGAGCTCCACGATGAACAAACTAACTTACATGTGAATAAGAAGAAAAGGTACATACAAGCCGCGGGTAAAAGGTTCATTGACCACCTATTTTTCACAGGGTGTCTCAGAAAAACTTATTTCTTTGTATTCTTCATTCACGTCAAGTATATTTATTTCACTTTTTCCCTCTTGTTCTGCTTCCTAATTATTCTCTCAGTTTTGTGTCGGGTTTCTTTTCTTCCTCATTTTCTTTCTCTGTGCGGGATCGTTGTCTGCATTTTATTAATATTCATGCTTCAGGTTTCTCTCTCTCTCCCCTCTCTCTCTCTCTCTCTCTCTCTCCTCATCTCTCTCTCTCTCTCTCTCTCTCTCTCCTCTCTCTCTCTCTGCTCTCTCTCTCTCTCTCTCTCTCTCTCTCAAGAACATAATTACTCGCCCCTCCTCGGAATAATCTTTTTTGGTCATCACTGTTTCCGTCTTGCTTCCCTCTGAGCTTTCTCCTGCGACCCTCTTTCTCGTTTGTCATGACTCTCTCTCTCTCTCTCTCTCTCTCTCTCTCTCTCTCTCTCTCTCTCTCTCTCTCTCTCTCTCTCTCTCTCTCTCTCTCTCTCTCTCTCTCTCTCTCTCTCTCTCTCTCTCTCTCTCAATTCAAGCATATCAACTCTTTTCTTTGTAATTAAACCTCGTATTCTAAAACGCTTTGCTGTCTCACCACGAC
>NC_087155.1:735000-755000 GCF_035594125.1 Scylla paramamosain
CTGACCGATAGGTAATGAGTGATGTTTTATTAGAGACAACGACCAAGGCCAAACAAAATGGGTAAAAGAAAGGCTACCTAACAGAGACAAACGCTCAATGCCGTAATCAAGAAGTATCAGGAATAGAAAAAAAAAACACTTTAATAAGCTAATTTCTTTATTTCAGTAATCTCATGCTCTTTCATTGGTCTAAAAACTGAAACTATAAACGCTGAAAAGTTTAAACTCCTTGGGCACACTTTTTTTTTTTTTATACTTATCTTCAGTAATTACACTTAAAGCCTGCGCTACAAAACTGTATTAAGGTTGAGGAAAAGCCACTGCAGCCTGAGAGTTAATCAGCGTGGAAGTAATTTGTACCATCCGTGGTGGGAATGACGTGACTGACGTTAGATATTACTGCACCACTGATTGGGACACTGAGTCACTTCATTATAAGGGTCAATCATTCTCATACATATTTACAAGCCGCGATCCAGTGAGTGTGAACTCTTTTGACGTGTTGTTGTCAGTCGTGAGTTACAAGTAGAGGAGTGTTACACTCACTGCTTACCCACACTAATAACAAATATCACGGTCTACATTACTAAAAATCAATAAAAACTTCATAAAGGGGGAAAGGAAAATTTGACTTAAGACTAAAAGTAAAATAAAAACAAAGATAATGAATGATGTGTGTGTGTATATATGAAATACAAAAAAAAAAAAAAAAATGAAAATTATAAGTCTGATGACACGAATTCTTGTAT
Source organism: Scylla paramamosain (assembly GCF_035594125.1). Taxonomy (NCBI): domain Eukaryota; kingdom Metazoa; phylum Arthropoda; class Malacostraca; order Decapoda; family Portunidae; genus Scylla; species Scylla paramamosain. Next base: position 735,750 of record NC_087155.1, read on the forward strand.
TTGTAAGCGTTATGTTCTCCTATAAGGACTATTGTAAATGCCACAGGCATGATTTCCCGATTTCTAATGTTTTATCATATTGATGATGCAGAATTCTTATTAATCTGTCACTAAAATAATGAAAAATTAAATAAATAAACAACTTGAAATTCTTAATTCCACCACAGCTCATTACAAGTCTGTGAGAAAAGACACCGAGGCACTTCAGAATATTATCTTATAATTTCAGAAGTGAACGGAAAATCGCAGGTATAGTGAGCTTTGTTCCACGAGAGCCAATCGCTCATGCAAAAAATGATGTACTTGTTTATATAAATGTCTATTAAAATTGCGTGAATTATTGAACACACACGAGGTCACAAATATGAGCCGATGTGTTTAGTTATCCTTATCACCATCCGTGTGGACGTTATATAGATGTTGATTATGTTGATGTGCATCGAGAAGTGTAAGACTAAACTGTGCACCAAAACCCATTGACAGGTACCCAGCACGCCCCCGGCAGCAGGTCACTGATGACGTCATTGCCTGTTGTGTTGCCATTGTGACGTTCTCATCAAGTCCAAGATTCAGATTCTTATGCGCAATCTCTATAATCTATATTGATGATGCAGAAACCTTGTTAAACTATCACTGGAAACATGAGGACGCCATTGAAAACCCTAATAACTCTCGTTAAAAGTAGTAAAATTAGTCGAGATCTGACGCGCAGACGTTTGAGGAAAAGAGTATCTGGTGTTTCTGAGGGAGACAAGGAGATCAAATACAGGACGTCTTGAGACAAAGTAACCAGAGGACAGTTGAAGGGAATACAGTGGCAGCATTCCCTCTTCTGAAGCTTTCCGGTTGCCTTGTCTGTGGCTGATCCTCGCAAGTCTTCTCTGCAAGGCTGCCCACTCTCAAACTTCTACCTCAAGTATTTCCTGTGCAGTCTTTGCATCCTATAGTTGGCCTGGCTCATCGCTCTCAACATGAAGTAACAAAGGAAAACGGAATGAAGAGAGAGAGAGAGAGAGAGAGAGAGAGAGAGAGAGAGAGAGAAAGGAGAGAGAGAGAGAGAGAGAGAGAGAGAGAGAGAGAGAGAGAGAGAGAGAGAGAGTTTGGGAATTTATTTAAAACCATAAACAACAATCTGAGAGCCAAGATTCTCACCAGACTCATTTTTCTTCCGCGTGCAGCCTCCTGACCTCCCATTCATCACTCACTGTCGCACCACCCACCACCACCACCACCACGGCCCCCAACCCCGCCAAGGTACCGTTGTTGCTGTGCTCAAGAAATAACCTTACCGCCAAACGGGAACTTTATAATACGAGTGTTCCCGAACCATAAAGTCTCTCTTGATCTTTTTGTTTCGCCCAAAAGTTCAGAAACTGTTACGGACTTCAGAATATGCGAATGTTTTTTTTTTATTGTTAGTGTATTTCGAATGTGTATTTCTCCGGTGAGTTTATACATATAGTGAAGAAAATGCTGGTGATGCTTTCGTGGGTTTTTTGTCAGAAGGGAAATAGGATTGGAGATGCAGAAATAGTGGGACAGAGAGAGAAAGAGGTGGGGATGACTAGGAAAGATAGGGAGAGGAAGACAAAGACGATGATGAAGGAGAGAGTGAGAGAGAGAGAGAGAGAGAGAGAGAGAGAGAGAGAGAGAGAGAGAGAGATAGAGAGAGAGAGAGAGAGAGAGGTGAGGATGGAGGAGAAAGTGAAGAATGATGGAGAGAAAGAGTAAGGATGAAGGAGAAAGAGAAAGAAGGAAAGAGGTGAGAATGAAGGAGAAGAGGAAGAGAAAGAGACGGGATGAGAGAGAAAGAGAGGGAGAGGCAGCGAAAAAAAACAGAAATGAGTAGTGAGCTGTGGTAGCCTCGAATGAAGACACACAATGGTTGGTCCTCCACTCTGTGATATAATCCGGCAATACATATCGCTCCCCCTTACGTCTCAGATTTTGCTTCCTTCTTAATCTATGGCACACTTTTCCGCCTGAGTTTAGGGCGGGAGTGTGTCTGGAACTGGAAGGTAGGAGGTACTTGGTGAATCTTGGATAGAAGGAGAGAGAGAGAGAGAGAGAGAGAGAGAGAGAGAGAGAGAGAGAGAGAGAGAGAGAGAGAGAGAGAGAGAGAGAGAGAGAGAGAGAGAGAGAGAGAGAGAGAGAGAGAGGTAATATAATTTACTATACGCAGCATTTATATTACCAACTTAAGTGGTCATCTATTTTCAGTAATCCAGATGGGAACTGAAAGTGAGACGTTTGCTTTATGAAGACTCTGGTGAGGAGTCATTCTGTGCAGTGAGCTTGCCTTCGTAGACTCGTTATCCTTTATGCAGCTTCTGTATAACGCAGTGTTGTGTTATAAAGGTGCGTGATTTGGGAACTGAACAAGAACTAATATAATTATGGTATGCATTCCAAAACTGAAATACATGAAATCTGAAAGGCCTGTGCATCGTAATAACATTATTTCTGAACTCCTTCCAAGATTGTAATGATGACAAAAAAGAAAAAGTGTACGTTGCTTGAAAAATTCTGGTAAGCCTTGGAAATCCCTGTCTGTTTGTGTATTTCCGCCTTCCTATGACTTGAACTCTTTCTAGAGGGAGGTTCAAATTACTTATCCTCTGTTTTTTTATTTATTTATTTATTTATTTATTTATTTATTTATTTATTTATTTATTTATGTCTCTGGGGACTGTCGCCTTAGCGGCCTTTTTTGATTCCTAATTTTTGTTACCCTCTTGCATAAATAAAATAAAATAAAACATGATATGTTATCTCAATTATAGGCTTATAAATATTAAATATAAAGAAGAATCGTGCAGTCTTGCGATCATTTCAGTACGCTATATTTTCCCCCACCGAGTATTCCCTGAGATGTTTGAACGCAGCATCTTCCCACACAGAGGAAATGTAATGAAAAAGCCTCTCTCAAGAAAACATCTTGTTCCTTTTGCATAAATATGAATGAAAATCAAACACATCAGATGAGAGAGAGAGAGAGAGAGAGAGAGAGAGAGAGAGAGAGAGAGAGAGAGAGAGAGAGAGAGAGAGAGAGAGAGAGAGAGAGAGAGAGAGAGAGAGAGAGAGAGTAACCGTATCAAACAGCACTCGATCCAGAAGTCATTGCCAGTTAATTAGCTGAACCATCGGAGTGTGTAAAGATTCAAGCAAATATTAAACTAACAATCTTTTCCCAATGGACGATATCAGCGGAATAAACTAATAAATCTCAAACGTTCTATACATACCATTAAACTCTATAAAAACTTCCCCATTGTTATCCTTGTTCCCTGTTGTAGGACACACACACACACACACACACACACACACACACACACACAGCTTCTCAGGTTATTATTTTTAAGGCATCTCTCATCCGCGTATTTTTCCACGGCCACATTGTTCCCGGGCAGTCAGTGAGTTCCGCGCGCTATCTTCATTGACGGGAAGAGCAACGACATTTTGATGGGAGTGTGTGTGTGTGTGTGTGTGTGTGTGTGTGTGTGTGTGTGTGTGTGTGTGTGGTTTGTTGGGGTGTTTTTCTTTATCTCTTCGTATTTCTTTTTTTATTTTTTTGTAAAAAGACTGCTTGGTATGGTGATAAGGGAGACAATATTCTTGGAAGCTTCTATCTTTATGTACAGTATATGCAGAATGTTCAGAGATGTATACCTGCATATATCTTTGTTGATTTTTCTCCATGTTCTGTGATGAGGAGAATGATAACATTCTTCCCACTTAAGGGTTAATATATATGTATGTGATTATATTAGAGAAAACGTAAATAAGTTAGAACGTAAATGTTTTCTAAATAAGTGAATAAATGATATACAGGAAACAAAAATGTCAGATACGTTGATACTTGCAGTGTATGAGAAGAGAGACACTTGCAATTATGACATTACATTATAGTCAACAATCATTATTATCATTATATTTTAATGAATACTTCATTGTGCACATTATACAATGTTTGTTCTTATTTTGGGGAATAAAGTTTGGTAATTTTTACTTCATTCCTTGAAACTCTCTCTCTCTCTCTCTCTCTCTCTCTCTCTCTCTCTCTCTCTCTCTCTCTCTCTCTCTCTCTCTCCATTTTTCTTCTTTGCTTAAAAGAAAGAAAAGTCCTCCATATATTATGTAAACATTTAACTGCAGAGTGTATATATATATATATATATATATATATATATATATATATATATATATATATATATATATATATATATATATATATATATATATATATATATATATATATATATATATATATTGGTGAACATTTTTTGTCAGTTTTTCTTTTACTGTGCCATTTTTCTTGTGAATTTCACTTGGTGTGATGATGTTCACACCAGGATACACAAATTAATATTGATTTTTTTTTCTTTTTTTTTTTTTACGTTTTGGTTACTATTTTCAATGTGTATTTTTTATTTTGACTTTTTTTTTTGTATTTTGAGCCTTTTTTGTGTTGTGTTTCTTTTTCATTGATTGTTTGACTTTCCTTTATCATTGAGTCTGACTTTTTCATTTTTCTTTTTCCTTACATTTTTTTTTTTTTTTTTTCTTTCAGTGTTTTGAACTTTTTTGTTGGTTTCGTGTTTTAACTTTTTTTTCTTTTAATGTTTTAACTTTTTTTTCTTTTAGTGTCTTGAGTCGTTTTTTTTCTTTATTGTTTGAACTCCTTTCTTCTTTTAATGTTTTCAAATGTCTTTCTTCTTTTTGTGTTTTGATTTTTTTTGTGTGTTTTTGACTATATATATATATATATATATATATATATATATATATATATATATATATATATATATATATATATATATATATATATATATATATATATATATATATATATATATATATATATATATATATATATATATATATATATATATATATATATATATATATATATATATATATATATACATATATAAGTGTTTCTTACCCCTCTTTGTTTTGACTTTTTGTTTAGTGTTTTGAGTATTTTGTCTCCTTACTGTATTTTCCCTTATTTCCTCCTTTTTTTCCTTTTTTTAGTGTTTTGATTCTTTCTTTTAATGTTTTAATTCCTTTTGTAGTGTTTTGAGTCCTGTTTTGCTTTCTAGTGTTTTCACGTTTTTTTTTTTTATTGTTTTTACTTTATTTTAGTGTTTCCATTATCCATCTTCTTTTCTGGTTATTTCCTTAAATCTCATTGAAATTAGGCTGAACTATTTTTTTTCATTTAAATTTTTCTGATTTTTGTAATTATTGGCATGATGAGTTAATCTTGTTGTTCTCATGAATTTTCTCCCTTTTTTTTTCTTTTTTTTTATTGGTGGTAGGGGCATTTTAAAATTGTAGCTTTGTGGAGTCATGATTTGTCCGCGCTTAAAGTCCTTTGTCTTTTGTCCCTCGTCTATCAAGTTCTTTCTTTAATTTTTGGTTTTGTGAAAGAAAATTCCTGACTTGTTTTCAAGGCCTACTATTTTATTTCTAAATTTAATTTGTTTCAATTTAATGAAGTTATTTTTTTTTTTTTAACAATATCTCTCCCTATTTCAAAATGAAGTCATCTATTTTCTCTTGTCTTTGTTTCTTGTATTTTTTTTTTTTCTTTTCTTAACCTTACTTCTTTTTTGTTATTTGTTGATAATGATTTATTTTTATTTTTATATTTTATCTTTTTTTTATTTTTTTTTTTATTTTTTTTTTATGTTAATAGTTTACACATTCTTATTTTCTTGAACATTGTGTATTAGTACTGTTTTAAAAGGTTTCCACTTCCCAATTCGTTTTTTTTTTTTCTTTCTTATTTTGGTCTTCCTTTGGCTTGTCTTGTGGCTGTTCCAGCTTTTTTTACTCTTCTTTCTTCAGTGTTTTAATTTATGTATTTTTTCTTTTTTTTGGGGGGCTACATTTATATTTATTTATTTATTTATTTTTTGTATTTTGTCTTTTTTTCACTTTCTAGTATTTGTCTTGCTTTTTTTTTATTAGTGTTTGGTTCCTTTTTATTTTATTATAAATACTTTGACATTATTATCTTTTTTTTTAAGTTTAATTTTTTTTATGTTTTAACTTGTAATTTTCTTTTCTTGTAATGTTGTTTTTGCTCTGGTTATTTATTCATTTATTTATTTATTTATTTTAGTATTTGGCTTAATGTTATTTTAGTGACTTTTTTTTTTTTGTTTGTTCATGTTGTCTCCATTTTATTTTATTTATATTTTTTGTTACTCTAATTATTATTATTTTTATTTTTTTACATTTTAGTGTTATGGCTCCATATTTTTATTAATTTAGTGTTTTCACTTATTTTCTTTTATTGTTCTGAACTATTTTTTTATTGTTTTGACTCCATTTTCTTTTTTCACTGTTTTTTTTCCCATTATTTTTACTCAATTTCCAATTTTTTTTTTTAGAGTTTTGGTTTCATTCTTTTACTTTTTAGTGTTGTGAATTCTTTTTTCATTGAATGTTTTGACATTTCCCTGTTTTTTTTTTTTGTTAGTGTTCATTATTTCTTCGTTTTTTTTTTTTTTTTGTTTTTCCTTTTTTTTTTTTTACATTTTCCATATTTTGTATTTTAGTGTTTTGAATGTTTTGAATGTTTTTATTATTTTTGAGCGTTTTTACTTTTTGTTTCTTCTACTGATTGAACTCCTTTTTTTGTTTTATTATTTTGCTCCATTTCGTGTTCTGGGTATATTTCTTATTTTTTTTAGTATTTTAATTTTTTTGTTTTCACTCCATTTTTTTTTTTTTTTTACTTTTTTTTTTTAGTGTTTCAACTTTTTGTTTGTTTACTCCTGCCTCTTTGTTGTTAACGTGTTAATGGTTAATAAAAGTTCCAATAGAGTGAAATATGAGAAGAAATTTGTGTGAAATCGAGCTGTAAATGAGTGGTGTAGACTGAGGTTGTTAGTGCTGAGTCAGTACGGAGCTTTGAGAGATTAGATTGATTACTGGATGAGGATGGTGGGTGGATATGTGTATGTAGATATTTCTTATAAAGGCCCGTACACTTGTCTTACTTGCTTCTTGCTAATTCCCTCAATTATTTATTTATTTATTTGTTTATTTGTTTTATCTACTTATTTATTTTCTTATCTGTTCATTAATTTATTTGTTTAGTTATCATTTTCACAAGCGTTACCTCCTACCGCCCTAAAAAAAAAAAAAAAAAAAAAAAAAAAAAAACCGCTGTAAACTGTTATCGAACTCTTAACTTTACTGAAGAGCGAGGCACCACTGTGTGAGCTGAGGGCGGCGCAGTGATGGAGCGGCGCCTCGTAATGCCACACGGACACCCAACGGCGGACTCAGGCTGGTCAGAACATCGCTATAGAGGACAAAAAAACAGATCTTAGGACGTCCTTGCGTGTCTGTTTTCGATCTCTCTCCGCTTGTTGTTGCTACGTAACGCTGAGAAAGAGAGAGAGAGAGAGAGAGAGAGAGAGAGAGAGAGAGAGAGAGAGAGAGAGAGAGAGAGAGAGAGAGAGAGAGAGAGAGATAGTTGGGGGGGCACCATATGCTGAAGTAACTCTGCGCCGCATCTCCACTACTTTCAAAAAAGCTCTACTTCAAGGTACACCGGCTTTTGTGGGTGTTTTTACAGTTCTAGTAACCGATGAACAAGATTCCTACATTATTAACAGGAGAAGCATTCGTGAGAACCCGGCTATTCATCATTGTGGTCTTTGAAAGCATTCGTGGTGAGAGAGCAAAGCGCTTTTTGTTAATTCGAGGAAGAGAACCACATTGGGGGCTTCAGGTTAGGGAGAATGAGAAAGGCATGGATACCTTAACTCCGTGTGTGTGGAGGAGGTGCGGCTGTGTTATTCGCTATAATTACTGATGTCTTTTTCTTATTTGATTTCTCCGTCTTATTTTTCTATTTATTCGTGTGTAACTCAGTGGCATTCTTATCGGTCTTATTGCTATGGGGAGTGCCGAAGTATAGACTTGGCGCTGTCAGACCGTTAGGGGACAGTGCCAAGGGCCGCATGTGGTGGTGTAGTCGGACGCCTGATGGTGGTGTGGTGGATGTGGGTGGTGTGTGTGTGTGTGTGTGTGTGTGTGTGTGTGTGTGTGTGTGTGAAGGAAGAATAAATTTAAGTAGTAGTGGTGGTAATAATAGTAGTAGTAGTTGTTATTGTTGTTGTAGTAGAAGTACGTAGCATTTATTGTTGTTGTATTGTTTTTGTAGTTTTTATCGTTGGTGTTATTATTATTATAGTAGTAGTAGTAGTAGTAGTAGTCGTAATATTAATAACAACAACAACAACAATAATAATAATAATAATAATAATAATAATAATAATAATAATAATAATAATAATTGATATTCTCTTCACTGACAAAACAATAAAATTAACTAAATTACTTATAAATAGCTCCTTTGACATCTCTCTCTCTCTCTCTCTCTCTCTCTCTCTCTCTCTCTCTCTCTCTCTCTCTCTCTCTCTCTCTCTCTCTCTCTCTCTCTCTCTCTCCTCTCCTCTCCTCCTTCAAGCCACTGCCACCACCAATCACATGCAGTACAGCTGACACACCTTCCCCTCGCAGCCTCCTCCCCGCCACTGTCTGCCCCACATTTTCCACGTGGCCAGAGACGTATTTTTTTTTTACTCACTTTTTTCTCTCATTTTTTTTTTTTTTTTTGTCTAGTTAGGCTAGGTCAGGTTATATTGGGCTGAATGTAGGCCGGATGGGAACAATTTGGGCCCTGCTCCCTCTCACCCTGCAGGCACGGTTCATAGGGTAGATTTAGAGAATGGAGAGGATTTAAGCTAAGGTGTTGTGGTTTTTCTACTAAGGACCGTACTCTGAAATTCTTCTGCACCACACCGCTACTTTCGAAGGCTGTAGTTGAAGTGACACTGGTTTTGAAGGGTGTTTTTACGGTTCCAGTGACAGATGAACAAGATTTCTACGTTATCATCAAGAGAAACGCTTTTGAGAATCTAGCTGATCATCTCTGTGATTTTTTAAGATAGTCGTGGTGAGAAAGTGGTTCCAAATACAGACATAACTCGGGAGGTTCGTTAATATGTACTAAGCCGGTGACACATACACACACACACACACACACACACACACACACACACACACAGTTAGTTAGTTAGTTGTTTATTGACAAAAGAATCCTTTTACAAAATAAACGAAGAACAAATAATTGTACAAGTACTTTTGTCCATGAAAAGTAACAAACATGCATTTGATGTAGAGGTGGTTCTTACATATTATACGTATGTACTCAGTACTTCAAAAATATAGCTACACACTTCCTGTATATAGATATTCTCTTCCACTATGTCATTTATATCGCCAAATCTGAGCATTTGATAACTATTACGTAGATCAGCAGTCATTGTGCACTCTAACAACACATGTTTTTCGGTTTGAACATGAACACCGTCGCACAAACATACTCTCTGCTCAGTTGGCGTTCGACTCCACCTGCCTGTTTCAATTCTTAGATTGTGTGACATTAATCTCAGTCTTGTGAATGCCTCTCGCTGGTAATCGGGCACATACTTATCAGTCTTATAAATATTGTGAACTGTCAGTGTCGGGTTAAAGTCATTCACATATGTCCGGCTCTTAGTGGCACTGTTCGGTGTGTTCCTCAAAATATTTCTCAATTTTTCCTTGGGGTCATTATCTGATATCAGTAATATTTCTCTATTAAGGAATCTATATCCAGGTGTGTTTTCTCTCCTGCAAAGGTCATACACAATATAAAAAGGTTGTTCCATATCTATGACCTTCAACTTAGATTTTAAGAAGTTTTTCCTCCTTCGCTTTACTAATTCTATTACAGGTAAAATGCCGCTTTCAACCATACATAAATTTATGCTGGTATTTTTTCTCAAACCTAATAAACACTTTACTAAACTGTTGTATTGTCTTTCTAAGTTCTTAGTCTTGTTTGTCAGCCACGACTCACAACTGTACAGTAAGGCTGACGTCACGGCAGCATCAAAAACCTTTTTCTTCAATATAAATGGCATTAATGTATTTGCTGCACAAAAAATAGAAAATTTGTTTAGTGTCGCTTCACTCATTGTTTGGTGCATGTTAAGTACATCGTCCATTCCGGCAGTGTCTATGAACCAGGCACCGAGGTACAAGTACCTGGCAGCATAGTTCACTACCACCTCACCCACCTTTAAGTCATGTTTGTCTCTATCATCACCGTTTACCACAAAAAATTTTGTTTTCTTCTCATTGATAAGCATTCCGTATTCACTACAATAACGTAACACGATGTTCATTTTCTTTTCACACATTTCTCTACTTGTTGCAACGATCACTGCGTCATCCATTAACAGCATTGTATGTAAACTTCCTAAGAAATCGTCTGCTGCTATTTCGTTTTTTAGCATCTTTACCATATGGTCAATATACAAAGTAAAAAGCAGACAACTGGTCGGGGCCCCCTGACGAACACCAACAGATGATTCAATGATTGCAGATTTCATAATATTTCTAGTACAGGTATACATAGCTTTAATGGCTCTAATCATTACCTTACCACATCCACGCTCTTTTAAAGCATCTATGAGTTTTCCTCTGGGGACCCGATCGTATGCCTTACTAAAATCTATAAACAGGACATACAGTTTTCTCTTCTTGTACATAACATAGTCACAGAGTAACCTCAAAGCAGTAATCTGTTCAACACAGCCTCTCTGTTTTTGTGCTCCCGCTTGACACTTGTCGATGTTCCACCATAATTTCAATCTATTCAATATCATAGTGTCATAAACTTTAGCTAGGGTATCCATTATAGTGATTCCTCTATAATTACCACAAATCATACGATTATCTGACTTAAATAATACAATTAGCTTGTTGTAACACCATAACAGGGGGTAACATATTTGAGTGAACACTACATTAAACACATTCAAGATAAATAACTTCCATGTTACATCAAACACCTTAATCATGGCCGGGCATAATCCTATATAACTTTTGTTCTTCGTAACATTGTGCATCGTCAAGTTCAGTCATAGAAAAAGGATCGTCTAAAATTGGTATATATGGCATATTTTCCAAATCATCAATAAGTAACACACTATCGGCAATCGGTTGCTCACTAGATGGATTCAGTAACTTTTCAAAATGTTCTTGAAAATTAAGTTCTGAAGGCTTTTCCATATCCTCATATTGTAGTTTTCCTTTCCAATTAATTGACTTCCAAATCGTCTTACAGTCATTTTCATCAAGCAATCTTTTCCACCTCTGTTGAGTTTCATCCCACGCCTGAGTGCGACCCAAACCCCGCACCGTATGTCTCCGTGCGCACTCCATAATGGTGGAGTATCCTGCTTCTAACACTGCTTCTATATCCTCAGTTGTGTTCACTTGTGGCGCAGCAAGGCTATGTAATTCATTTGCCATGCTCTCTAAATTCACTCTCTTGTGACATACACTCTTACGTAGTTTATGCTGTGACTGATGATAGCATGAGTTACCCAAGTCTACTGACCTAGCTAACAGTTCTCTGGCTGGCGCTCACACTCCACTGTCTAGGTTCAAAGTAACACTCAGAGGTGCATGGTCTGATCTTCCTATCTCTTGATTCACTACAAGTCCTTCAATCAAATCTACAGCATTTTCCTTTACTAAACACAAATCAATCTCGGAAATCCACCCATCCTTTCGTCTAAATGACAAACCACCTCCTACAACCTTATTACCTGTTTTTAAGTGGTTAACAATCACCATTTTATTATTGTTGCACACATTCACAAGTATTTTGCCATGGTCATTCTTAGTTATGTCTTTCACCTCTCGGTATTCATATAGGTTTCCCATTTCGTCTCTAATTATAGGTTCTCCTACTCTGGCGCTAAAGTCACCCATCACCACCGTTTTCTCTGAACCCCTCGTGCGAGCAGCCACCTCACCGAACTGCGACGCGTGGTAGTATGGGGAGTCTTCCGGGGGGATGTACACACCTCCTAGATTCACATTAGGCCACCAGGGCAGTTGCAGCCAAATTTGACCTTCAACATCTGTGTCTACTCGGGAAACATAATCAGTTAACCAGCGGGAAACAAGCATTACCACTCCTCCTCTGTGTGGACCACTCCTCGACACATTAGTGTACACACACACACACACACACACACACACACACACACACTTCAGTTAAGTCATGTAGGCTGATGAAAATGTTAGATTGCATTGTGTAAGATAAGTTAGATCGAGTTAGGTCAGGTATACGCTAGGTAGGTTGGCTTAGGTCTGGTTGAGTTAGTTGAGGTGTAGGGCATGTTAGGGTAGGTTAGGTCAAGTAGGTTTACAGTATATAAGGTTTAGTTAGTTTAAGTGCAAGCCGGGTTAGGTTAGGTTTCGAGCATGTAAGAATTAGTTAATTTAGATGTAAGCCAAGTTAGGTTAGGTAAGGTTAGATTAGTCTGGGTTTAGAACATGTTAAGTTTAGTTAGTTTAGATGTAAGGTAGGTTAGGTTAGTTTTGGCTTAGAATATGTTAAGTTAGTTTAGTTGTAAGCTAGGTTAGAGACAGACTAGATTAGGTTGAATTACTAGTATACTAGATAAAGTTAGGTAAAGTGTATGCTAGACTATAACGGGTAAGGTTAGGTAAGTGCGAAGGTACACACAGGAAGAACAAGCAGTAATGGATCTGTTGACTCCACACTTAGAGGCTGCATGCAGGCTAGAGCAAGTGTCCTGTCTGGCATCCATGGAGCCATTATGTGTGTGTGTGTGTGTGTGTGTGTGTGTGTGTGTGTGTGTGTGTGTGTGTGTGTGTGTGTGAAAAAATCTACGGTTGATAACTCCGCATCTTACAAATTAATTGATTGGTGTTTTGGTGTTATGGCGCTGCAGCATCAGGGACATAAGGCGCTCTTCGCTTCTTGTATATATATATTTTGAAACGCTTTGCTCTCTCATAGCGAACATTTCTAAAGGGAGAGATAGCTACTTAGGTCCTCATGGCTGTTCTTCACATTGATGATGTAGAATATTTATTAAGCATTCACCAGAATCATGAAAATACCCTTGATAATTCCGAGGATTTCCTATAGTGCTTCTAAAACTGTCGCTAGAATCAAGAAAACACCTTGAAAACATCGAAAAAAATTTCATAAGAACCTATTAATGAAACTCTCACCACAATAAGGAAAACATGAAAATTCCAGTACGTAACTTCCGTCAGCGCCTGTTAAATTATCGCCGTATAATCATGAAAACACCTTAAAAATCCTCTATAGCTTTTACTGACTCCTGTTAAACTATCACTATAAGCATGAAAACACTCTGGAAGCCCTTAGAAACCATTAAACTATCACCAAAGCCATGAAAACCTAAGCAGCTTCCACTTGAATCCATTATAAACCGTCAAGATAAACCATATGTCTTTTGTTTTTCATGTGGGAAAGACCGACCAAGGGCAACAAAAAAAAAAAAAAAAAAAGAGCCAATGAGATGCCGGTCCCCGAATAGAATCCGAAGTGGTAGCCAAAAATTGAAGGATAAGTGTCTTGAGACCTCCTCTTGAAGTTCAAGTCATAGGAAGGTGGAAATACAGAAGCAGGCAGGGAGCTCCAGAGTTTACCAGAGAAAGAGATGAATGATTGAGAATACTGGTTAACTCTTGCATTAGAGAGGTGGACAGAAGAGGGGTGAGAGAAAGAATAAAGTCTTGTGCAACGAGGCCGCGGGAATAGGGGAGGCATGCAGTTAGCAAGATCAGAAGACCAGTTAGCATGAAAATAGCTTTAGAAGATACCGGCGATGAGGAAGAGGCTGAAGACAGTCAGTTAGAGAAGAGGAGTTGATAATACGAAAAGCTTTTGATTCCACCCTGTCTAAAAGAGCGGTATGAGTGAAAAAGTCCTCCCCTCACCACCCCAGACATGCGAAGCATACTCCGTACATGGACGGATAAGGCCCCTTTACAGAGTTAGCAGTTGACGGGATGAGAAAACTGGAGGAGACGTCTCAGAACACCTAACTTCATGGAAGTTGTTTTAGCTTGAGATGAGATGTGAAGTTTTCAGTTTAGATTATAAGTAAAGGACAGACCGAGGATGTTCAATGTAGAAAAGGGGGACAGTTGAGCGTCATTGAAGAAGAGGGGATAGTTGTCTGGAAGGTTGTGTCGAATTGACGTGTTCCAAGGTTGTGCCTCATTACAAGTGCTACCCTGGAACATATTCTGAAACACTTCTGCTTCGCACCTCCACTACTTTCAAAACGCTATACATAATTGAAGTTACAAAGGTTTATATCGGTGCTTTTATGGTTCTAGAGAAAGATTAACAAGATTTCTAAATTATTAACACCAGAAACACTCTTGCTAACCTTGCTGGTCGTATCTGTGGCCTTTGGAAACCATCGTGGTGAGAGAAAAAGCGTTCTGAGGTAGAAGCGAGCCTTGATTTGCGAGATGAATGGTTCATTAAATAGTGATGGCGCCGCAGGAGAGTTGTAGTGCCACGGGGCGATTGACACCGCGGTGACAGGAGCAGGAGGAGGAGGAAGAGGAAGAAAGGTATGACTGTGATGAGCAGGAGGAGAAGGAAGGGAAAAATGATGATGAGCAGAGGGAGGAGAAAGAATGGAAAAATGATGATGATGAGCAGAGGGAGGAGAAGAAAGGGGAAAATGATGGTGATGATGGTAAGCAGAAGAAGGAAGGAGAAAGGGATGATGATGATGATGATGATGATGATGATGATGATGATGATGATGATGATGATGATGATGATGATGATGATGATGATGAACAGGATGGCGAGACGGAAGAAGAAAGGTATGATGATGGATGAAAAAAAATGGAGATGAATAAGTGGATTAGTGGAATGACTGATGACGAAGAGAAATATGAGGAAGAGGAAGGGGATGAAGATGATGGTGAATGACTGAATGATGAATAAGTGAAGTGACTATTGATTAGAAAGAGAAAACATAACAATAATGATGGTGATGATAATTAAGAGATTGAGGAAAAGGAATAAGAGTGACGAAGATAATAATAGTTATTATGATGGTGATAAGTGAGAGAATGGAGGCATAGAAGTAGTGAATGTTAACGAAGAGGAGAAAGAGGAAAGTTGATTGATTTAAGGATTCTGGCACCACACTAAAGTCATATAGAGCAGTAGAAAAACAAAAGAACTTTAGATAGTAACTAGACTTCCATCGAGAGGCTTTACTCTACTCCTGCACCAGAAAAACAGAATGACTTTTGATAAAATTTCATCGAAAGGCTTCGCTCCTTCACTCCTGCAATAGAAAAATAGGGTGATTTTTGATAACTAGAATTCCATCGAGAGATTTCACTCGTTCAGTCCTCCAGCAGTAGAAAAGTAGGGGAACTTTTGATACCTAGAATTACATTGTGAGGCTTCACTCCTTCACTCCTTCACTCCTTCACACGCCCAGAACAACTGACTCTTCAGGTAACACAAATAACTGCAATAACACCAGAATGTGGATCACACCCTCCAGCAAAATGCACCAAAGTAACCACAGCGACCATTGAGTTAAAAATAAAAAGAAATAGTTGCAGTTAACATCCACACTTGCCTTACATCAGTAGGAAGGAGGGAGAGAAGGAAAAATGAGGGAAAAAAAATACTGTAACAATGCAACAGTCCTACCTATCTCCAACTAAATTAAATATGTGATCCAATAATAATTTGACCGCCATTTGGTGCACCTTTCCCTAATTACCAATCACTCTGAGTCACCTTTACTGATCCTACACCCACGTCTAATCTTTGAACTGGGAAGAAATTGCAAAAATGTATTCTTTTTCATCGGTAACTTTCTTTTAGATGCTTATTAAGACTTCACGCATTGCTTTTGGTGCTGCTAATTGCTTCGTGTGGCAGTGAAAGGGTTAAGGTTTCAAGACGCTTCATCCTAGATTTTGAATCATCCTTCTGACTGCGCTCTTTGGCGACTGGTACTTTCAATAGAGCTTTTATTTATTTATTTTTTTTCAGCCTTTTTCTTGCCCTTTGCTGGAGCCTTTCTCGTAAAGATATAATGAAATAGCCAACAGAATGCAAGTTTTCACGTACAGGTGATAAGAAAGACGAAAAGTAAATGTAGGATAAAATTAACAATACTATTTTCGGTAACACTGAGTATTATAGCTGCCTGCGTTGATAAGCTTTTTGTCTTCAGTGTTATTTTAATGATAACCTCAGTGGACCACCTGTCGCTTCTCTTCTCTGGTACTTGATAAACACCACACCACCAACAGATGTTATAGTGGTACTAGTAGTAGTAGTAGTAGTAGTAGTAGTAGTAGTAGTAGTAGTAGTAGTAGAAGCCAGCTAGTCAATAAGTATGTCAATAAATTAGTCAACCTGTTTTTTTAGTAATATATCGCAAATTGTATTACATTACATAATCTTCAAGATGGTGGTGGTGATGGTGGTGGTGGTAGAAGTAGTAATAGTAGAAAGCAGTCAGTCATTCTGTCATTTTTTTTTTATCATGATATATCGTGACGTGCTACATTCCATCACCTTTAAGGCAGTAGTAGTTTTATCATCATCATCATCATCATGATCATTATCAGCAGCAGCAGCAGCAGTAGTAATAGTAATAATAGTAGTAGTAGTAGTAGTAGTAGTAGTAGTAGTAGTAGTAGTAGTAGTATAATTCATTAAAAAAACAACAATGACAAGGACAATAGTGAATGGAGTAATAACCCAGCTGATCCCCACTGACTGACAGCTCACCACCCTGTCCCTCCCTCACCCTTCACCTCGCATCGCACCACCTCCCCACAACGTGCGTCAAGCTTTTATAATTACACCCACCATTACCTTGCCCCTTCACGCACACTCCCCATTGGCCCAGCGCTACACACCTCGCCATCCCGGTACTGTGATTGGCTCTCGTTGCTGGAGGGGGGCCAGGAGGGTGAACCTTATCGCGTCACAGGGAAGATGGACAGCTCTGGTGGCCTCGGCGGGAAATAGCACCTGTAGCGGCGTCCTCCTTCAGGGTCATGCTCCTGCAGGTGGTAGTGGTGGTGGTGTTTTGGGCGTAGTTGTTGAGGGGAGTGCACATGCAGTGTGGGTGGTGGTGGTGATAGTAGTTACTGGGTGCGGATGTGGGTGCTGGTGTGAAGGTGGTGATTGGGGTTATGGTGTGTTATGCAGTGGGAGAGGTGATGAGGTGTGTGACTGAAGGTGGTGAAAGTGGTAACGGTGGTGGTGATGAGACAAGCAATGTCATGCAGTAGTAGTTGCGGTGAGGTGTGTGGCCGAAGGTGATGGTGACTGTGATGAGGTGTGGTGAGGGTGGTAATGAGGGTGGTGGTGGTGGTGATGGGAGTTAATGGGTGTTACGCAGTGGCAGTGGCAGTGGTGGTGGTGGTTGGAGTGTCTAGCCTAAGTTTACACCAGGTCAGTCAACGAATGGCAATAAAAACAAGCACGACTTTTTGCTCGTACTGATAGTATTACATAACACCGCGAACACTGCCAAATATAACACAGGAATATAGTTGTCCTTTATACTGCTCTGAGCATAGAGAACCCGTTGAAAGTATAATATTGTACGTTTAGATGTCAGCACACCTAGGACCGAGAAGCTTCCTAACCAATGCCTGGCTCTAATTCCTCTTTCCTATGACTTGAACTCTTTGGGGAGAGAGGTTCCAAGTCCCTTATCCTTTAATTTTTGACGATCGTTTCTGACCTCTCGGGATTGTCGCCTTAGTGGGCCTTTTTTTTTTTTTCTAAGTTTTTGTTGCCCTAGACTGGTGCCCCTCTTGCATAAAAAAGAAGAAAAACTCAACAATCAAGTCTCACAGTCCAGGCATCAATCCAGCAAAAGTTCCATAACCTTAGCACGTGCTTGTCATATTTTTCCTCGTGTCACGCCACCTGAACCATTTCGCCGCTCTCTGACACTTCTCAATTCTGGCCTCCTCATAGTTTTGGATATACTTTTTGGACAGTGATTCCCTTTTGGGACTGTTATCTTCAGAGGGCCTCTCTCTCTCTCTCTCTCTCTCTCTCTCTCTCTCTCTCTCTCTCTCTCTCTCTCTCTCTCTCTCTCTCTCTCTCTCTCTCTCTCTCTCTCTCTCTCTCTCTCTCTCTCTCTCTCTCCTGTCGTGTGTGTAGCTGCCATCCATAAATTTGTACTTTTTACCCTGTACTAATAGAATAATAACTAGTGATGTCAGAAAGTCCACTGAATTTCATGTTGATAAATTGAATATAAGAATGTGGACCAATGGGCTGCTTTCTATTGAGAGTTCCGCAGAGGCCAAGAATGAACTGTGGTGTGTCATGTGGAGGTAATTTATGATATACTGTTATTTATTTGTTTTCAGATACATTTTTTCTTTCTTTCTTTCTTTTTCTTTCTTTTTCTTTTTTTGTAGAATTTGACGTCATTACTTTGGGCAACCTCACGTCTGGAAACCATTAAATGTAACAGAACCCGCAGCGAAGTACCAGAGGGCGTCAGTCTAAATTTTCATGCTTCCTGTGCGTGAAAATTTTTATAAGGGGGACATGAACAGTTAGGGATGTAGTGCCCTGTAGCAGTGCGTGGGCGGAGCGGCGGAAGTGTGAGGCATTTAGCTGCGGGGTCTGAGATTACCTTTATCTTTTCTTTTCCATTATTTTGTTTTATTTTGTTTTTCCTCCCAGTTTAGAATTGTATAAATTGATATGGACCTTATATACCAATGCGCCTTATGCTCACGTGCCTTATATAACGGAAAAGACGGTACTTATAATTTTTTTCTTTAGTTTTTCCGCCCAGATTGGAACTGCTTAAATTCTCACGCACCATATGCTCATACACCTTATGTTCACGCGCCTTACATGACGGAAAACACTGTACTTTAGATATTAAAACAACACAGTCCTTGCTACGGAATATTAAACTGCGCTGCTCCTTCCAAACGCGTCACTCTACTCTTGCTCAAGCGGCAGTAATGAAGGCCGTGGAAGAATTTGGCCTTGGAAAAATTTACAACATAGAAACAAGTACGAGTTAACAAAGCCGTCCCCGTTCTTGAGGCGCCTTTGAATATCAGTCACGCGCAGCACACCGGAGTTTCGCTGTCTGCGGCATTACAATACGCTACCTTGGGTACACACATACTGTAGTCTTCAGTGTGGTGGCGGTGATGATTTGCCTGTGAGAGAAAGAATTGGCTTTGGTGGGACGTGTGTAGCAGGAAGCAGACCCACACTGATTTTTTTTTTTTTCATTATTTTTTAGGTTTCATTTATTTTTA
>NC_087155.1:762500-767500 GCF_035594125.1 Scylla paramamosain
AATACTCCTCATCCCCTGTATCCTTTTAGTCATTCTCCTTGTTTCTGGCTTCTATGCATTGTTTCCCTAGACGGAGTTCAGAGCTAGCTATAACTCCTAAATCTTTCTCGTACCCTGTACCTACCAGAGTTTGGTTGTTTAATGTGTACCTATTGTGTGGGTTTCCTCTACCTACGCTAAGCACTTTGCATTTATTGATATTAAATTGCATTTGCCATCTATCCGTCCATTCATTCATTCTATCTAAGTGTGCCTGCAAGGCGATGGCATCCGATTCTGACCTAATTAATCTACCTATCTGTGTCATCCGCAAATTTACTAACATCACTGCTAATTCCACTATCCAAGTCATTGATATATATATATTAGAAATAACAATGGCCCTAATACTGATCCCTGTGGCACCCCACTAATTACATGACCCCACTCGGATTTCGAGCCGTTTATTACCACTCTCTGTCGCCTGTTACCAAGCCATGACCCTATCCAACCTAACACCTTCCCATCTATCCCGTGCGCCCTAACCTTTCTCAGGAGCCTTTGATGGGGCACCTTGTCAAATGCTTTACTAAAGTCCAGATATAAGATATCATAACTATCACCATTATCTACTGCCTCGTACACCTTACTGTAAAAACTTAACAAGTTTGTCAGGCAAGACTTCCCCTTCGTGAAGCCATGCTGTGACTGATTTATCAAGTTATGTTTGTCTAAATGTTCCCTAATGTTCCTCGCTATTATTGACTCTAACATTTTACCTACAACTGAAGTTAAGCTGACAGGTCTATAATTAGACGCTAAAGTTTTATCTCCTTTCTTAAAGATGCGTACTACATTAGCCTGCCTCCACATTACTGGTACCTCACCCGACTCCAGTGCACTGGCCAAGGGGAACAAAAATCCAATAAAAAAAAAAAAAAAAAGCCCACTGAGATGTCAGTCCCAGAACAGGGTCAGAAGCGGTAGTCAAAAATTGAAGTACAAGTGTCTTGAAACCTCTCTCGATGGAAATCAAGTCATAGGAAGGTGGAAATACAGAAGTAGGCAGGGAGTTCCAGAGTTTACCAGAGAAGCCTTTCTTCTGCAAGATTCCAATCAAAGGTAGAGGGAAATATTGCAACATACAGGGAGGTCTTCCACTCAGCTCCACTTGGGTCTCGGAGGTCACTT
Source organism: Scylla paramamosain (assembly GCF_035594125.1). Classification (NCBI taxonomy): domain Eukaryota; kingdom Metazoa; phylum Arthropoda; class Malacostraca; order Decapoda; family Portunidae; genus Scylla; species Scylla paramamosain. The sequence goes on from NC_087155.1 coordinate 763,671, forward strand.
TTGGCGCACCTGATAACGGGTTGTGTGTATCTTGAGTGCATTATTTTTAGGGGGGATTCCATTACCATCTGCTTCTCCTCGCTCGACTCTTCAGATCGATTTCTCAGTGTTTGAAAAGAAATGTTACACACGGAAACGAAATAAATAAATAGATAAATAAATAAATAAAAATAGGTAACGAACTCAATACGAATAGAATGTGAAATTACTCGGTTCTCAGTAACACAGCAGTAAATATGATTACGAAAATTAAAGAAGGAGCGTGAGTGTAATAGGAAGGAATATATAATCTTCGTCAATAAAAAATCAAAAGAAAAAAGAAACCGTTCTATATTACCGCAAAACAAGTTAAGGAAGGAATAATGAAATAGAGTGCCAGAATTAATAAAGATTAAATTATTTATGGAAAAAAAAAAAATCAAACTCCCTAAAAGAACCAATAAGAAGAGAAATTTGATAGAAAAGCTAAAACGCCTTTCCAAGAAAGAATAAAGAAATAAAGAATTAGGTAAGATTAAGCTCTCTCTCTCTCTCTCTCTCTCTCTCTCTCTCTCTCTCTCTCTCTCTCTCTCTCTCTCTCTCTCTCTCTCTCTCTCTCTCTCTCTCTCTCTCTCTCTCTCTCTCGTCTCTCTCTCTCTCTCTCTCTCTCTCTCTCTCTCTCTCTCTCTCTCTCTCTCTCTCTCTCTCTCTCTCTCTATATATATATATATATATATATATATATATATATATATATATATATATATATATATATATATATATATAATCAGAAACCTTAAAAATAAGAAAGATCTTACTAGGGAAGAATGAAAAAAAATAAAGGAGAGCGAAAAATTAATAATGGTAAAATTATTTATTAAAAAGAAAAAAAAGACTCAGAAACCTTCTAGAAAAAAACAATAAGAAAAGATTATTGACGGAAGAGCTAAAAGATCTTGTCATGAAAAAAATAAATAAATAAAATGAAGACGAACAAGAGATCAAGTAAGATAAAATTACTTAAAATAAATATTTAAATAATAAATAAAAGCAGAACCATCCTGAATGATCCTTTCTTAACTGTAGTCTATGGGAATTGGTACCGTCAGTGGGCTTTTTTATAACCTTTTGTTACCCTTTACATAAAAAAAAAGGAAAGGATAAGAAATAATGGGTTTGATAGACTTAACCCTTTCAGTGCTAGACATTTTTTCCCATAATCTCTTATCAATTTTAAGACATTTTTTGTACTACAGTGTATCAGTTTGTTTTATAGCATAGAAAATAGAAAATAAACGTCTTATTCTTTCTATCTTCCTTATAATCTTGCAAATTATGTTCCTGTGTTGTTTCGAATGTTACCCAGAGACAACCATGGCAGCGAAAAGGTTAAAATGTTACCCAGAGACAACCATGGCAGCGAAAAGGTTAAAATGTTACCCAGAGACAACCATGGCAGCGAAAAGGTTAAAATAGGGATAGGAAGGAATAGCTTCTCAGATAGTGGCTGATAAATGGAATAGACTCGGTAATCAGGTTGTTATTGCCGAGTCATTATTTTTTTTTATTTTTTATGTAGGAAGGACACTGGCCAAGGGCAACAAAAATCTAATAAAAAAAATGCCCACTGAAATGCCAGTCCCTTAAAAGGGTCAAAGCAGTGGTCAAAAATTGGTGGATAAGTGTCTTGAAACCTCCCTCTTGAAGGAATTCAAGTCATAGGAAGGTGGAAATACAGAAGCAGGCAGGGAGTTCCAGAGTTTACCAGAGAAAGGGATGAATGATTGAGAATACTGGTTAACTCTTGCGTTAGAGAAGTGGACAGAATAGGGGTGAGAGAAAGAAGAAAGTCTTGTGCAGCGAGGCCGCAGAAGGAGGGGAGGCATGCAGTTAGCAAGATCAGAAGAGCAGTTGGCATGAAAATAGCGGTAGAAGACAGCTAGATATGCAACATTGCGGCGGTGAGAGAGGGGCTGAAGACAGTCAGTTAGAGGAGAGGAGTTGATGAGACAAAAAGCTTTTGATTCCACCCTGTCTAGAAGAGCAGTATGAGTGGAACGCCTCCCAGACATGTGAAGCATACTCCATACATGGACGGATAAGGCCCTTGTACAGAGTTAGCAGCTGGGGGGTGAGAAAAACTGGCGGAGACGTCTCAGAACACCTAACTTCATAGAAGCTGTTTTAGCTAGAGATGAGATGTGAAGTTTCCAGTTCAGATTATAAGTAAAGGACAGACCGAGGATGTTCAGTGTAGAAGAGGGGGACAGTTGAGTGTCATTGAAGAAAAGGGGATAGTTGTCTGGAAGATTGTGTCGAGTTGATAGGTGGAGGAATTGAGATTTTGAGGCATTGAACAATACCAAGTTTGCTCTGCCCCAATCAGAAATTTTAGAAAGATCAGAAGTCAGGCGTTCTGTGGCTTCCCTGCGTGATATGTTTACCTCCTGAAGGGTTGGACGTCTATGAAAAGACGTGGAAAAGTGCAGGGTGGTATCATCAGCATAGGAGTGGATAGGACAAGAAGTTTGGTTTAGAAGATCATTAATGAATAATAAGAAGAGAGTGGGTGACAGGACAGAACCCCGAGGAACACCACTGTTAATAGATTTAGGAGAAGAACAGTGACCGTCTACCACAGTAGTAATAGAACGGTCAGAAAGGAATCTTGAGATGAAGTTACAAAGAGAAGGATAGAAACCGTAGGAGGGTAGTTTTGAAATCAAAGCTTTGTGCCAGACTCTATCAAAGGCTTTTGATATGTCCAAGGCAACAGCAAAAGTTCACCCAAAGTCTCTAAAAGAGGATGACCAAGACTCAGTAAGGAAAGCCAGAAGATCACCAGTAGAGCGGCCTTGACGGAACCCATACTGGCGATCAGATAGAAGGTTGTGAAGTGATAGATGTTTAAGAATCTTCCTGTTGAGGATAGATTCAAAAACTTTAGATAAGCAGGAAATTAAAGCAATAGGACGGTAGTTTGAGGGATTAGAGCGGTCACCCTTTTTAGGAACAGGTTGAATGTAGGCAAACTTCCACCAAGAAGGAAAGGTAGATGTTGACAGACAGAGCTGAAAGAGTTTGACTAGGCAAGGTGCAAGCACGGAGGCACAGTTTCGGAGAACAATAGGAGGGACCCCATCAGGTCCATAAGCCTTCCGAGGGTTTAGGCCAGCGAGGGCATGGAAAACATCATTGCGAAGAATTTTAGTTTTAGGGAGAAAGATTAGACAAATTCATGGATAAAAATGATTGGTGGAAATAGGTAGGTGTGTTCCATGGTGTGACGGCCACGTGTGAGCTGCAGGCACTGTACTGAAGAAATGACGGAAACCAGAAAACTGAGACTGAAAGTTGTGGGCGGATTGAGCAATGCGTTCAAGATTTGGGAGTAACGGTAGCTGACTTGAGAGGTGCCTTTGTTGTTGTTGTTGTTGTTGTTGTTGTTGTTCTTGTTGTTCTTGTTCTTCTTCTTGTTCTTGTTCTTGTTCTTGTTCTTGTTCTTCTTGTTCTTCTTTTCTTCTTTTCTTCTTCTTCTTCTCGTTCTTGTTGTTGTTCTCTTCTGCTTCTTGTTTTTCTTGTTCTTGTTCTTTTTCTTCTTCTAATTTTAACGTGTAAAGGAAACTGGCCAAGTGATTAAAGAAAGTACTGCACATAAAAAAAAAAAAAGAAATCTTCCTCTTCCCCCGTAAAGAAGAGAACCGCCTTCAAATGGGGCAGCAGCTGAACGTTGATAAGCTGACCTGCGATGTGAAACTGCTACTGATAAATTGACTAACTGATGCTGATAAAGTGATAAACAGATGCTGATAAACTGACAATCTGGTGCTGATAAACTGACAATCTGATGC
>NC_087155.1:772500-857500 GCF_035594125.1 Scylla paramamosain
AATTAATTAATTTATTTATTTATTTATTTATTTATATATATATTTTTTTTACTATCCGTCCTGGGTGGAGGGAGCAGTGGGTGGGGAGGAGCCTTCGTCTGTGTTATCCTATTTTACTGCATGTTAGATAGTCAGATAGTCAAACATGTCTGCTTCCGTTTGTCCTCGTGTGTTTCTCTTCCTCCTCCTCCTCCACACTCCCATCATCTATATTAAGACATAATATATAGTAACAGAAATAATAATGCGTAGGTACTCGTGCCAACATACTGTCACGAATTCTACGCAGTGGTGTCTGTTATTAATGCGTAACGTCCCTGATGATGCGGCGATACCCGAGATACCGGTGCCTTTGATAACGTGAGGCGTTTGTGTGTTTACAGGCTGGGGTGTGTGCGCGCGTGTTAGTGAATGGGCTCATAGGTCTGTAATTTTGAAACGCTCTGCTCTCACTTCGACTATTTTCAAAGGTGTTTATCCAGATGCTTATGTAGAAATCTTGTTAATCTGTCACTAGAGCCGCAATAATACCGTCACTGAATGCACGTCTTTTCAACTCAAGCCTTATGAAAGCAGTGGAGGTGCGGCGCAGATGTGTTTCACAATACGGTCTTACAGCCTCAAAACGCCTCGATCAGCATATCTCTACTCGTCATGATAGGCTGCAGTGGAAGTTACCAGGCTTGTACGTCAGTGTTTTCATGGTTCTAGGGAAAGTTCAACAAGGGCTTTGCATCATCGGTGAGAAAAAGTGCCCATGAAAACCCCGGAAAATCATCTTGGTGGCCTTTGCAATTTGTCGTGATGAGAACACAAAGCGTGGCAGAACACGGCCAGTGTGACGCACGGCGGGGGTGGCTGACACGAGGAGGACCGACTTGCATGGACTGGATGTGTCTGAGAAGGATGTTATGAGGTCAGATTGAGAAGTATGTTTAGTCACGGTCAGGGGTCCTTATACCGCACTCTCTTCCACGGTGTCAAGAGGTCTCCATCAGCCCCCACCCAGCCCGTGACCTGCTAAGAGCCTATCTGAGCAGAAAATTTAGGTCTGTATTCTGAAACACTTCTGCGCCGCACCTCCACTACTTTCAAAAGGCTTCATTTGAAGTTACACTATTTTTTTAAGGGTGTCTTTATGGTTCTAGTGATAAATAAACAAGATTTCTACATTACTGACGGGAGAAACACTCTTGAGAACCTGGCTAGTCATTGCTGTGGCCTTTGAAAATAGTCGTGATGAGAGAGCAGAGTGTTTCTGAAGACGGGCCTTAAAGGATTAAAGGAAAACGCAGAGCACATTAGGAGTTACTCGACTTTAAGCTATTGTGTATACTTGTACGTTGTGGGTGAAGGTGTGTCAGGGCTAAGCATTTTTCTTCTTTATTATCATGACACCCTACGTCGCACATCTATTATGGTCTCTCTCTCTCTCTCTCTCTCTCTCTCTCTCTCTCTCTCTCTCTCTCTCTCTCTCTCTCTCTCTCTCTCTCTCTCTCTCTCTCTCTCTCTCTCTCTCTCTCTCTCTCTCTCTCCACGTGTGTGCTGCTTGGCATCGTCGCCATTGTTGCCTCATTGAAATAAACATCTCATCCACCCTCCACCCTCCAGTCGCTCACAGGACATACTGAGGTGCGCACGACTACTCCTCTGCCTTGCCGTGTGAGGGAAGGTGAGGTGGCGAGTGATGCAACTGAGAAAGGAGATATGTAGGAAAGAGTGGAAAATTAATTTGATACGAAGGAAGAAAACTTGAAGAAATAAGAGATCTGCAAAGAGAGGAAATAAAAACTGACACGAATACTGGTGCGAAGAAAAATAAAGAGAACTGAATTGAAGGGAAAATGGGTAAGAAAAGAAGGAAACTTTGAGTCAAGACGAAAGAAGGAAAGAGAAAGAGGAAACACAGGAAAACAAAGTCGAGACTGAGGAAGAAAATATAGTAAAAAAGTGGAAAAGGAGGGAGGAAAGAGGAAAGAGAGTAGGAGAATAAGGATACAAGATGTGAAAAACGGAATAACGAAACGCAAGGAAGGGAGAACAGGGAACAGGGAAAACCGACACTGACGAAGAGAAATTATGAATGGGCGATATGAAGGAATACACTTTTTTTTATTGTTTTTAGCTGCTTGGAGTATATGTAATGTTGAAATGGTTACCTGAAATCTCTCTCTCTCTCTCTCTCTCTCTCTCTCTCTCTCTCTCTCTCTCTCTCTCTCTCTCTCTCTCTCTCTCTCTCTCTCTCTCTCTCTCTCTCTCTCTCTCTCTCTCTCTCTCTCTCCAGTCAGAAGTGCGTATTAACATTTAACGTGTGTATGTGTGTATCTTGATAAGAGCAGATGAAGACAGCCCCGTACATGACAATAATTCTTAGCTACAGGAAAACGGCGTGGGAAGAAAAGAAAAAAAAATCCTTCATTGTTGTTGGCGTTCTGTGGCAACAACCAAGACTCCACCGCCATGTCGTGCTGCTGCTTACAAGTTCACCAGATTACTTCCTTCCTCCTTGTCACTCTTACTTTCCTTATATTTTGCTTCTTCCCTGCCACTTACTTCCACCAGCTGGCTACCATCACCGCCATCCTGCCTCCCGCCTTCTGTCGCGCCTCAGCTTCACCACGCCTTCCGCGCCAGTTGACCTCATTTGTCTGCATGAACCAAGTGGTGCCTGCAGGTGGGCGAGGGTTGGGTGGGGGACTAGGGACGTCTTACTCTCCCCTCCCCCTCCGCCTTCATAGATTATGGAAGACATTTTTTTTTTTTTTTAAGAGTTTCGTTGCGGTTGTTATCTGAGGCCTGGAACACGACGCGACGCTCTGATTGGCCGATTGCCCTTGTTTTTGCCGGGAAATCTGACGCAGCTGGGGTGCTGAGCGGATGTCACACAGCTGAGTTTAGTCCACACTTGCTCGCCTTGTTCCGGTGGCTCGGCCTTGAGCACGGACTCTAAACCATGGTACAATTTGGCCGGTATTCTAAAACGCTTTCCTTTCTCACCACAAATATTTTTAAAGGCCACAGATGATTAGCTGGGTCCTCAAGAGTGTTTTTTTTTTCCCTGTTTATAGCGTAAAAATCCCGTTAGTATCTCACTAAAACTTTAAAAACACTCTTAAAAATCCGTGTCACTTCAACTAGAGCCTTTTGAATGTCGTTGAGGTGCGGCACAAAAGGGTTTCTGAATACGGTCTATTCGCGTGGTGGTGCTGGTGTCACGTGACAGACAGGACAGCGGGGCTTTCTTCCGCACTGAACAATGGAACAACAGCCAGCAGAATTATACCAAATTTTATTGTAACATGCTCTCATTCATCGTAATTTTACTTACAATTGCGTTTCGCCTGGCGTAACAGTGGCGTGGGGACTGCAGCACAGGACACAGGAATGGCTCTGCGGTCCTCAAAGTGACCACAAGTCAACACCTCACTCACGGTGGCGATGTCATGTCAATAATTGTGATTTTAGTGCATAAGACCACATATTGAAACAGTTCTGCGCTGCACCTCTACTACTTTCAAAAGACTCTAGTTGAAGTTACACGGGTTTTTAAGTTTTTAAGGTTTTAGTGACAGATTAACAAGATTTCCACATTATTAACAGGAGAAAGAATTTTTTGTAACCTTTGAAAATAGTCGTGGTGAAAGAGTAGAGCGTTTCTGAACACGGGCCAAAGATCTCGCCAGCACGTAATTATTGCCCTAGAGATAAATGTAGCCTTCAGTAAGTAACTGTTACTGAATCTGGACGCGTCATGTGGTTAGTAAGACCATCGTCATCATCCAAATAACACATAATTATAGCAGGATCTAATCTATCACCCGTAATTTCGTTTCTGCTGAGAAGCGTACAGTGTGCCTGGATGAGTGTGCCGCCCCTGCCACCGTCGCCACCGCCCGCCACACAAGTCTGCGGGAGTGAGTGGACGCGGTTCGATCCGTCTGGGCAGCGAGCGCAGATCAGCCTATACATACAAAACGAGAGACGTAAACTTTTCCCGCTAACATTCTTCCCTCATTCTTTTCTTATCGTTTAGTGTTCATTATTTACTTATTTATTCATCCACTCATTCATTCATTCATTCAATCATACATTCATTTATTATTTTTACATTTTACGTCTTGTCATGATTCAGTCTGTTATTATAGTTCTTCGTGACGCTAACTTTGTTATTGATGGCGTTGCCTTTCCCCTGACGCATTCTTATATCAAACACGCACGGCAATAAGCAAAACATACAATGCTGCCTAGTACATATCCTTATAATGGTCCGTATTCTGAAACGCTTTGCTTTCTCACCACGACTATTTTTCAAAGGCCACAGAGATGATTAACCGGATTCTCAAGACTCCTGTCAGTAATGTAGAAATCTTATTAATCTGTCAATAGAACCGTAAAAAACACCATTAACAACCAGAGTCTTTTGAAAGTAGTGGAGGTGCGGCGCAGAAGTGTTTCAGAATATAGTCCCGTCTTGAAATAGATTTAGAAAAGAGGTAAGAAAAATGGTTCTCAAATAGAATGGTAGATGAACTGAATGGACCCAATTGAGTCATTAGGGAGCTTTAAAAGATTAGATGAATTTATGGAGAGGTGGAAATAAGTAGGTTTTTTTTTTTTTCTTACAAGGACTGCCCCGTGTATAGGCCTGATGGCATCTTGCAACTTCCTTTGTTTTCTTTTGTTCTCAATGTGCCGTCTTCTCTCTAGGTCCAATCTCACCAACTAACTCTGCGACGCTGCCTCGTATTCAGAAACGCTTTTGCTTTCTCACCACGACTATTTTCAAAGGCCACAGAGATGTTTAGCCGGATTCTCAAGGCTGTTTTTCCTGTTGATAGTGTAGAAATATTGTCAATCTAGAGCCCTAGAAACACCCTTGGAAACCCGTATAGCTTCAACTAGAGACCTTTAAAACTAGTCAGGATGCGGACTGAAATGTTTCAAAATATGGACCATAACTTATTCTGCGTCTTTTCCCCAGGTCCATTCTCACCACCACCACCATCTCCACCGACACCACCGACACCACCAGCATGCCGGCCAAGCGCGTGCCCACCAGCGACACCACGGAGGCCCTCACGGCGGAGCTGGAGCCCATGACTCCCAAGGAGGAGAGGCCACCTGGGGAGGAGGGCGAGGATGAAACGCAAAAGACACAGCTCAAGAAGGAACTCGGCTTGCTGGAGGGCGTGGCCATCATCCTTGGCATCACTGTGGGCTCAGGTGTGTGTGTGTGTGTGTGTGTGTGTGTACCAAATTGTTTTTCCATTTTCTCATTTTTGCAATCCTTTTTATTAATATTGTTTTATTTTTATTTTTGTGTATATTTTTGTTTTGGCTTGTTATTATTATTATTATTATTATTATTATTATTATTATTATTATTATTATTATTATTATTATTATTATTATTGTTGTTGTTGTTATTGTTGTTGTTTTCACACGAATCTGTATGGTACAGTAGTCTATGTATGTGTATATTCTGGAAAGCTAGATATTATCAGATTTTCTTCTCTTTTTTTTCTTTTGAGTTCTCTTGATGATGTAACAAATAATAATAATAATAATAATAATAATAATAATAATAATATTAATAATAATAGTAATAATAATAATAATAATAAAATAATAATAATGATAATAATAATAATAATAATAATAATAATAATAATAATAATAATAATAATAAAAAAAGTAATAAAATTTTATAATAAACATCTTGAGAGACAAAAATGTACAAGGGAAAAGCATGATGATATAATGTAATGCTATAATGTAAAAAAATTGTAAACACCAGTACCAATACTAATTATTAGAAAATAGCAAAAGTAATACTAACTATAGCAATGTGTGTGTGTGTGTGTGTGTGTGTGTGTGTGTGTCTGTGCATAGCAGATGTGAAAATGTTAACACAGTAATTATCAAGGTCTCTCTCTCTCTCTCTCTCTCTCTCTCTCTCTCTCTCTCTCTCTCTCTCTCTCTCTCTCTCTCTGCAGGCATCTTCATCTCGCCCAAGGGAGTGCTGAGGGAGACAGGCAGCGTGGGCATGTCGCTGGTGGTGTGGGTGATGTGTGGCCTCATGTCGCTGGTGGGCGCGCTATGCTATGCAGAGCTGGGCACATCCATACCAAAATCAGGCGGAGACTATGCGTACATTAATGCTGGCTTTGGCTCCCTCCCTGCCTTCCTTTTCCTCTGGGCTGCCAACCTCATCTTTGTGTAAAGTTAAGTTTGTTGTGCAAGTGTTCAAGTGGTGGCCATCATGTCTTTATAAGTGCATAAGGGTTTTGCCATCTTACTAATATCTTACTTGATCTTAATACTTAGTGCTGTGATAACTTTACACTGAAAACTGTAACTTAATGCTCATCTAGAACATTTCACATTCCTTAGTTCACTGTTATATTATCAAAGCTTTGGCCTTCTCTCTGTAATGTGTTGCTATACTGGTACAGTGCCTGTGTCCCTCTTACTTGATCTTAGTACTTATTAATGCCATGATAACTATGCACACTGTATAACCTTAATGTTCACCTCCCATTCAAGCATCCAAAACTGTACATATTCCTTAGTTCACTGGCATATTGCTAATGCTTTGGTCTTCTTCAGTAGTGTGTGCTGTACTGATGCCTCTGTCCCTCTCCAGGCCCACCACCAATGCCATCATGGCGCTGGCCTTTGCCAAGTATGTGATTCAACCGTTCTTCCCCAACTGTGACCTGCCAGACGATGCTATGCGGCTCATTGCAGCACTGTCCATATGTGAGTGATGCTTTGGTCCTGGAGCACACACACACACACACACACACACACAAAGAGTACAAAGAGTAGTCACTATGATGGTTCCGGAGTTGAGTAAGTTGACCTTTGAAGAGAGATTAAGAATGCTGGAAATTCCTATCCTTGAAAATAGGAGACAGAGAGGGGATTTAATAAACATCTATAGAATGATAAATGGTATGAAAAATATGAACAAAGAATGTTTTATAACTTTAGACACACAGAGTACAAGGGGACACAGTAAGAAATTGAAGAAGTAAGAAGTTGAACTATTGAAGAGACATCAAAAAGTATAGTTTTCCTCACAGAAGTGTGAACAAATGGAATGAACTCAGTGAAGATGTTGTCAATGCAATAATTGTGTAGGAGTACATAGATACACCATTAGAAGTTCGAAGTAGGTTCCAGTAATGCGGTTTGCACCTCGTTGGGTACTGCCACGGTCTCGGTCATTCGGCTGACTGGACGCCTACCGAAAATACCACACACTCACGCCTGCAGTGGTTTTCCTTTATTGTGATTTAAGCACCACCTGGAGTTTGGGTAAGCACTTTGTATTATGATGGTATTGTGATTATGATATATTTATTTAATATCAACTTTGATGAACATGTGAAGTGTATGTGATTACAGTTAAAAGTATTTGGGTGATCTTGTTAAGTACTTATTGTGAATGTACCTTGTTGGTGATATTTGATAGAAACATGATTTTCTATGGAGTTGGATCAGTATAACATTTCCAGACCATGTTTATATTATAACTTGTGATGTGTCCGCTAAATTCGTGTAGGATTTCGTATTCACTTAATTGGTTGTTGGCAGGCCTCTGTTGTATACTTGCTGTGACCGTGTCTGGGGAATCTAACTGCGCCTGTGAACAGCGCCCGCAAATAAACTCACGGCACCTGTCTGCAAGTTTCTGTACCAATCCCCGCTCTACAACTGTCCACGCTTTTAAGACCAAACTGGATATATACAGAGATAGGATACTATGAGATTACTCCCCTCCCATAAACCACAACTAGGTAAACTAGGTAAACACACACACACACACACACACACACACACATTGTTTTATTTATTTATTTATTTTTTTCATTCTTATAATTCCAGCACCTTTTCATCTTTAGATATATAGATATTTTTTTTACTGCACCAAGAAAAATGTATACAGTATATACACATTATAGGTTGTGGTCCATCAAAAAACACATTAAAAAGGTTTTGACCAGTTCTTATGCTTTTATAAGTATTACATCATACAGAGTTTCTTTTGACAGATTTACTATATTATGTATATTATGGTTCTCTGTAATAATGAAAGTCATTGTTTATTATTTCTGTTTAGAGTTGTGTAGTTTTTTAATATTTGACTGTCACTGTGTCCTGACAGCACTGAATTGCTGGAATGTACGAGTCACCACCAAGCTGCAGGATTTCTTCATGGTGACCAAGATTGGTGCATTGCTCATTGTCATCATTGCTGGCATCGTCCACCTTTGCATGGGTGAGTGAACAAGTGAGCCAGTGAGTGAGTGAGTGAATGTGTCTTTAGCAGCGTTGCCTTTCACTGCAATGCCATCAGCCAGTCAGTCAGTCAGGTGTCAGTCTACATTATATTAATTTTGGGGAGTCTTGTATCCCATAGCTATTAAGTATATTTAAAAGACTGATGTTTACTTTATTTTTTGTAGGGATAGAACAAAATCATGTGTGTCTGAGACCTCACATAGCAAGTTTGATTGATCCTGTTGTGAAATCTTGTTAATTGTAGTAGCACACCAATCTAATCATTCTTTAGTGCCTTCAGTTATATGTGTTCATGTTTCCTATGGCTTTCTATTTTAACCCTTGTTTAAGTCTTGTTAGTAAGCCATTTTTATGCATAGAACTTTGCTTTATTGTGCTTTTGTTGATTCTTTACAGTCAAGATGTGAAAAATCCAAGTTCCAGAACACATTAAAAATTCTTAATAGTCTTTCTGAAGTACACAAAAAAAAAAAAAAAATCTACATCATAATAATCTTCACCTCCACTTTTCAGGCAACACTGGAAACTTCCACAACTCCTTCCAGGGCACCAGCACGGAGCCAGGCGAGATAGCTGTCTCCTTCTACTCAGGCATATTTTCCTATGCTGGATGGAACTACCTCAACTTCATGACGGAGGAGCTGAAGAACCCATTTGTGTGAGTACCGTCTCTCCCTCACTTGGCACCACACTGCCACTCACACCAGCTGGTTTGTAGGCCTTGGCTCAAGCTTTACTGTGACAAGACACAAACACAAGGCAAAGCAGGACTGACTGTGAGGTGCTTCCCTTATGGTCCAAGCAGTAAAAACTTGTCCTTTTGGGTTGTCAGATTTGGGTTCAAGCTCTAGTCAGGTTTACCTCGCTCATTTATGATAGACTAATTTCTTGCTGTTTTGTAATGGAGAGCATACTTCTTTGTAGAGTTGTGACAGAATGGTCTATCTTTTTAAGCATATACCTTTGCTTTTTATCTGTTATCTATAAATCGTGATATGTGAATCATCTCTTTCCATTTTGGACTTGTATATTTTGCAAATGATCTATATGTCTTTGTACCAAATTAACATGCCACTTAAAGGTATCATGAATGCAAATTATCTTTCTGTTTTTGTATTATTTTGATTTCTTTGTTGGAGTGACAAATATTGTTTCATTGGTTACAGTGTTTTCCTCATAAAGTATTTTTGTTCCTTCCTTGGATTCTGTATAACTATTTTTGTATAAATTTATGTGAAGGAAATAGTAATATCTTGTTCACATTATAGGTTTTCTATATATTACATCTTCACAAGAAATAATTAAGAACAGCTTCACTAGAATATGAGCATCATTGTGAAGGTTGTGTCCTGTTAGTACATAATTAATTTTGAGAAATACAAGGAGCTCAATGATCAGATATCACCACCAGTCACCACCCTGCCCCCTGCCACCCTGTTAACATCACACCCTGCCCACAGTAACCTGCCCCGGGCCATCTACATCTCCCTGCCACTGGTGACGCTGGTCTACGTGATGGCCAGTGTTGCCTGCCTGGCTGTGCTCTCCCCTTGACATGCTGGCCTCTGATGCCATTGCTGTTGTGAGTACACCATTGACAGCTTCCATGAGTAATTTGCATTGTGTTGTTGATGGCACCATGTGACTGTTGTGGCACAAGTGATAGATAAGTTAGTCAGATCATTCAGTAATTACTTTTATAGAGAATGTAATTATAGCAGACATTGCTCTGACTTTTCTAGTGTTTTGAGTCCATTCTTTAAACTTTACAATTATATGCAATAGCTTAGATATTTTGGTTCTCCTATTAGCATACCACAGTGTATTTATGTTAGAGGAAAAGACAATAATCAGGAATTATCATTAATATTAAGTTTGGCTTATCTAGCAGCTGCAGACTTCAAGCATTATATAATATGAAAATTACTTACCTTTCTAAATTTTCTCCCCATTGTTTTTTGATAATTTTATCCCACGCTATCCAAGCTAATGGTCAGTGTTACAGAACATAACCTTAGTTGTTGTTGTTGCCTTGATGACAGACCTTTGCTGACCGTCTAATGGGCAGCGGCAGCTGGGTGATGCCCTTGCTGGTGGCCCTCTCAGCCTTTGGTGGTCTCTCAGTGCACATCATGACTTCCTCCAGGTGGGTGTTGCTCCTGCTAGCCTTTCAGATCTATTTTCATCTGTTCACCACCTATTTTGTTTGTTGATGTAATATATATATAATTTTCCCAGCTGATTCATCACTCTTCCTCACCACCTGCTCTTAGATAGGGAAAACTAGCTAAATCCCACTACATCTCGGGCTATTTATCTCTATACCAGGCTTGTTTTATCCTTCAGGGTAGATAGGCAAGGCAAGGCATCAACATCAGGGTCTGGAGAAAATTTAACTGTTCTTCCTCTCATACACTTGACTCATCATAACCACAAATGCATACTACTTCACTTCAGGATTGTCTAGCTCTTTTTGACTGAGGAATTTAGGCTTTCTTAATTCAAAACACAATTAAGAAAACTAAGAGAACTTGTAAAAGAAGCCATCAGGCCTACATGTGGCAGTCCATGCAGGGAACATACTGACACATCTATTTCTTTCTTTCATTGTCATCCATCAATTATAAGAAACATAAGAAAATTCTCTCTCTCTCTCTCTCTCTCTCTCTCTCTCTCTCTCTCTCTCTCTCTCTCTCTCTCTCTCTCTCTCTCTCTCTCTCTCTCTCTCTCTCTCTCTCTCTCTCTCATACCTAGTCTCACATCTGGTGTTATACTCCTGCGTTCAGGTTTTCTGTCATATATGAATAGCTGTAGTGTTTGGTGAAAATACCACTGCTATATTAAGAGATTTCCTGCTTCATTTATAACCACTAATGATGATGGAGTTCAATTCTAAAGTTATCTTATTTATTTTAACAGAGAATCCACTTTATTCAAGAATTTAGATATACTTGATTGCAAGATTTCCATGAGCTCCACAATCCATTCCTTTCATACACTCCCTCTACTCTCTGTCAGATTTAGAGCACAAGTTATGACTGGTAGTAATGCCCCACTCACCAGCTTAATGATGTTGACAGGTTGTGCTTTGTGGGTGCAAGACAAGGCCACTTCCCAGACAACCTTGCTCTCATCAACTGCAAATGCAACACTCCAATGTCTTCTCTCATCTTCCTGGTAAGACACTGTGCAATGCTATGTGTGCGTGTGTGTGTTTATAGGTTTTTATTATTGTCATTAACAGATTCATTGCTGTGGCTTTTATGTATTTTAAAACAGTATGTGTGACACCTTTCATAATTTTTGTGAATAGTAGCTTTGGTTCAATTAGTCCTCTACATGTTGCAGTTGTGTTCTTTTGAAGTTGGACAAAAACAACATAATTTTTTGTGTTATTTTCAATGTTTTTTTTGTCAGTAAAATACTACTACCACTACTACTGTGTGTGTGTGTGTGTGTGAGCATGCATCATGGTCCTTATGGTGTCCCCTCAGGATGTGCAGTGTGAGCTAATATTTTGACAGATGGAAAGAAGTATGGAAGTGAATGTACTTATGTGTACATTATTGCTTACCTACACAAACATTTTTTAGTTCTTAACTTCATCAGTCTCTAGTTTCCAAGTTGATGTATTTGTATGAAAAGTGATTGATGAGTTTTCCTAGAGTTATTAATAGATTTACACACACACACACACACACACACACACACACACACACACACACACACACACAAACACACAGTTTTTATATATTATTCAGTCAGACAGAACACATCCTCACAAATGAAGAAAATAGATTTAGGTTGGAATGTTTAGTTAGCTTGGTGCGTCTAAAAGTGAATATTTGTCTAAATGCAGTTTGTCTATTATTTTCTTGTAATCACCTTCTGTATCAGAACAAAAGCATGTGGGACTAGTTCAAAGTACCTGGTGCCACAGCCCCACATGATCAGATCTGGCACAACTGCCTGTAATGCCCCTTCATGCTCTCCTTCACTCAGTCATTAACAGTTTGTCTTACCGAATGAGAGGTTGACAAAGCATTCCATTTTAACCACAGCTTGGAATATTCACAAAGACTCACCTCCACCTCCTCTCCTTCCTCTTCCAGGGCCTGTTGTCACTGGTCTACCTCTCCACCATGGACATCTACCGCCTCATTGACTACGCCAGCTTTGTAGAGAGTTAATTCATCCTGTGCAGTATCGCCATTCTGTTGTACATGTGCTGGAAATACCCTGACATGGAGCGGCCCATCAAGGTGAGCACCAGACAGCAGTGGTGGCTGTGATTATGATCTGCCTGTGGTTTTATTTTTATTTATTTATATATTTTTTTTTTATTAATTTATTGTTATTTGTTTATTTATTTATTTGTGTGTGTGTGTGTGTTTCTCACAACTCAATATGGGAATGGGATTATGATGATGATTCAGCCTTAGAAAATGGAGCAATGGAAGAAGATGGAATAACAGGATAAGAAAAAAATACTGAAAGAGGAGAAGCAGGAGAAAAATAGGGCTAGCAGGAGAAAGAGAATAGGATGTTACTTGGGAACAACAGCAATTGATCTGAAAGGAGAGGTGAAAACCCCACACTGGTGGATTACCAGTTTCAGGTATCATGGCCTGCTGTGTGAGAGTGCTGGCCCAGGGAGTCAATCCCCAACAACTTGGTCTCATGGCTGCCTTTACAGGAAAACCTGTTTCATTAAGTCTGTTCACTGAAAGCTGAACTAGGCAAGCTGTGTCACCCTAGATGAATTAGTGAGAAATAAAGAAAATGTATCAGTAAATGCATCGCCAACATGAGTTAGGCACCACTGCTGCCACACAACCACCACATCAATACATACTACCTCCTCAGAGCTTATTTATAGTTGAAATGTATAATTATCATGATGATCTGTTGAACAACAGACAAACCACTTCACTCTGAGAAGGCTGTGTGTGTGTAGCTGAAAGAGGACATAGTTGTCACAGAAATTATACTAAATATATAGACAAATGGCATGCTGATAATTAGAACAGGACACAGATGCCACAAGACTACAACGCCTCCCTCTCTGTGCAGGTGAACATCATCATTCCCATCGCCTTCCTGCTGGTGTGTGGCTTCCTGGTGTTTCTGCTGCTGTATGTGCGGCCATATGAGGTGGGCAAGGGCCTGCTCATCACTGGCTCTGGGGTGCCTGCCTACTTCCTCTTTGTGTACTGGCAGAACAAGCCAAAAATTGTCAGAACAGCACTTGGTGAGTGGTCTGTTTATGGTTGTCCTTTTGTTGATGGGATGTTAGGCCAGTGTGCCACAAAATAGTAGCAAGACAATACTGAGTGTTATGAATGAGCCCTTACTTGTGGAGGGGCACTGAAAGACTAGGGCTTTCTTTTCCATCTTTCTTGAATATTTCTTGATAATGTGAGTAATATTCACTGTTTGCCATATTTTCCTTGGCAAGAAAATAAATGATGAACAGTATGGTTTACCACCTTCTTACATTAAACTATTTCAGTGCCATCTATTCACTCACCAACAGCTGGAGCAAGGAATATACATCCATACTTTCATTCATATAATAATGTAATAACATTCTCAGTACTTTTTTACATCTTAGCCTCAAGCTGTATAAATTTATGTGCATCTATCTCTATACTAAGCAGACATTCTCACAAAAAGTACAGAGAATTAAACTATCCATTCCCTCACACAGCATCACCTGACCTGGTGTCCACACATCCAAAACTGACATTGTCCTGTGTCCTTCCAACAGACCAACTCACTGTTTGGACACAGTTGCTCTTCGTATCTGTGAAAACTGAGTGAGGAGTGACTGACTGCACCTCCTCTACCATTACTACCATCACTGCTGCTGCTACTGCTGCTGCTGCTGCTGCTGCTGCCCTACCACAGCTGCCAAGAAATGCACTTGTGTGTGTGTGTGTGTGTGCACTTGTGTGTGTGTGTGTGTGTGTGTGTGTGTGTGTCATCATATCATACAGCCTTCACATATTTTATCCACTTGGTTATGGTTCTGTGCATCATGGCAAATCACACTGCTGGTAGACAATGGATATCTGAAATGTTCCCTACTTTAATCCCCTCTGAACTGCTGTTACTGCTGCTGCTGATGGATCCTTGGTGATCTGTTTGTATTTTTGCTCAAGTGGCTTGTGTGTGTGTGTGTGTGTGTGTGTGTGTGTACTGATGGACCTTGGGAGGGCAGCTGGATGGTGTGAACTGTTGTCAGTGATGACAACATGCACACACACATGTGGCAAAAGCAACACAGCAGCAGATTTGTCAGCCTGGATATGCTCTTTGTAATCTGTGATACTTTTCAGAAGGGGAATATTGAAGGTTTTATACATTATTTATTAGTTATTGTATTTTGGTCATAGGCTGATTTTGCACCACTTTAGCTGATAATTTGAAATTGGTTCTGAACCCAAGAAATACTTGAAGGTGCAATTTTCAGATAAATTAAATAGTATTCCAATTGTACATAGAGATAACAGAAAGTAAGTGAGAGTATTACATAACTGTTTTTGGTATTTTGATTTTTAGGTTTTCACCAAGAGGGTTGTTAGTCCTGGTCTTTGCTTACTGCCTGTCTGGACCTCACAGTGGTGATGGGAAGCCTCAAGCATGTGACTGTCTGGCAGCTGTGTGGGCCATTCTGGATGAGTATGTGCTGGATGGATGTTAACTGGCACCACATGAGCTTATTTGTTGGCAGATCCAGATGTTGGGAGTACCACAGTTGCTGAGACAATGAGGCAGTCCTGTTAGGGAAGTTTAGTGACTGAACACTGAAGGTTGACCAAACTCCTCTTGGGCTACAGCTATCATTGTACTCATAGCTCAATGGGTAAAGAGTTGTGTACCTTGAATGTTTTGATGGGAATCCTAGTGCTATTCCCCTTATGCCTTGCTCAGCAGGTGTCTGTGAGACCTGTGCATGGTGGTGTTATCACAGTCAAAAATGTTTTATTGTCCCACACTTTTTCCCATTGTCTTCAACATTTTCCCTTAGTATCAAGTCCAATAATCCACAGACTCTCCTCACAAATATAACAGGTGACAGATGCTAAGGAGGTGACAGGACTTCAGATTGAGGGAAATGCTAAACACTGGGAGTGAGTGTGGCAAATTACATGACCTCTGACCAGACTAGACCAACAGGATAAATGAACATGGCCTAACTCCAGGCTGTGCTGTGTTGAGGCAGTCCTGGGGTGAGGTGACAGCTGGTGTGACACTCATAGTCACTGGAGCAGCCAAGAAGCCTCACGACAATTATAAATTGATTAGCTTTGGCACAAGCCTTTGTTATCAGCTAGGCTTGCCTCCTTCACAATGCTCCTGTCTTCCCCTCTGGTGGTCAGCCACTGCCTGCATCTCTGCCTTGTAGGGAATTTACCTCCTGCTCATGAGTGACACGATGAAGAAAAGGAAATAAATGTACATCTTTTCATCTCTGCATGGGACAAATGAGGGCTGTGTGTGTGTATTTCATAATTTATCTTATTTTTTTTCTGGGCATTTATGGTGCTGAAAGACAAGAAAATTCATGCATACATTATGATCACTCATTATTAATCTTTTTATTTTATTATCCTTTTCATTATCATCAAGACCGTGCTGGGCTTAAATTAATGTGTGTGTGTGTGTAATTATAGATATGTAGTTGTATTCATGTCCGGTGGCAAATCAGATATATTTTGCTTATTGGTGAGAGAGAGAGAGAGAGAGAGAGAGAGAGTAGTTTTGGCCCAACAGTGAGTAATGATGATGTGTAAAGCATATTCTTCTAGGAGCAAATGAGGCAATGTGTCCGCCAGGCATCAACATGTCACTTCATTGTTACCATGTTTTTAAGCATGAAATAAATGTGCCTTTTTTACAGCTAGCTTGTTTGATTGTCATCAAGTGTGTGTGTGTGTGTGTGTGTCATGCGAATCTTTCTGGACTAGCCGTCCCAGCTATTCTCTCTGTAGAGTTTAGAGATCATGATTATGGTTTAAATACAAGGAAGCTACAGACTTGAGCTTCCTTGAGATGAGTAAGTTGAGACCTGTCACGCAGCACGTTCCATTGGCTCACGGCTGAGAGGATGAGGATTCGACTCCCGGGCCGAGAGGAGAGGAGCTGTGGGATTTGTCTCCCTCCCTTGCTGGAGTGCAGACCCCCTACTAAGATGCCTCTATTCATGGGGGATCCATCTAAAGTTGTGATCCAAGGCATTCTGTGTAGCATGGTGCAGTGTGACCCACCAGGGATCCATGGTTTGGTGGAGGTCAAGAATTCTACCCATCGTCTACATTCCTTGGTTGAGGTGGTTCCTCGTGAACATGGCGGGTATCGTGAATCATTATTTCTGCTGTTTCTGTCGTATGAGTTAAAATATTTGTCTAGCGATGTCAAAGGATGGCCAAACATAAAACAAGCGGTGGTTGGTAATATTCAAGAACAGCAGGCGAGGATTGAAAACCGTAGTGAACTGGTGAAATGAGCGAAGCTAGGAGGTTGTGCACATGTTCATTATAATGTTGCTTTACCTCAGATGATAAAATACCCATCATGGTGTATATATATTAAAACCAATGCAGTCCAAACATGAATAATCCGAATCCAAAGTTGGAACGAAGCCGGATTCCGGACGGACACCACGATAGCTGTCTCGTGTGCGCACTGCGCAGTGTACTTGGTCGTGAGGAGTGACATCAATGCTTGTCTTTCTCGCCTGAGTCGTTGACGTGCAAGGACGTCTCGTTGTTCTTCTCCTGTGACCAGAGGTGTACTCTGTCGTTAAGGCCGTGGGTGGTGCACATGTGCCGGACAGCCAGCTGATGGGCGCCAGACTGTAATGGTGATCAGCCGGCTGCTACTGCCACCAGAGCCGGTGAGGCCATGAACTGCTCCTCTCTGCCGCCTCCAGATGGACCATCTGCCCTTCGACCACATCTGGTAAGGTTTGTGTCCATTCCCTAAAACTAGTACAGCTGACTTGGCCTGGCAGTGGCCTTCCTCCCGCTGCCTCGGTATCCCCGCTGGGGATGCCTCCCCGCCCCTCCCTCGTTCCCGCCAACCCTGACCTATATTTAGGTGGTAGTCTAGAGTGATAGTCAAACTGGGTACATGGTGCACCCTAGGGCGCATGATGTTTTTCGAAGGATACTTGGAAATAATTGGGTACATGACATGGCTAGTGCATGTAAGAGTGCACAGTGGGCAAAGATGTTTTAGAAACAAAATTGTGTGTCATGTAGCATGTACATGACATGGCCAGTATGTATTAGAGTGCACAGTAGTACTCTAATACATATACATGAAGCAAATTGTGTCATGTAAGAAATTAATTTAAACTTAAATTAAAATATTACAAATTAGCGTATTGCATATTACACTTGGACGCAACTCGCGCCTCACAGGTTTTGAGTTGTAGCATTTTGCTTTATAGTACATCTAGTACTTATAAAACAGTTATGTAGGATGGGGTGATTATTTTTTATTATTAAAACAGAGACGTGCTACTTTAATTTATATTTTTCAGTCTTGAAACTATGTATTTTTTATTTTTTTATTTATTTTTTTTTTGTAATTCATTATCCTATGTGTTAGGATACATGAATATCTCAAAAGCTCCCTTGAAGGTCCATGAGCTTATAAAAGGTTGGGAAGCAGTGGTCTAGAGGATCCGCCTCACTGTTGCGGCGTTCCGCCACTGGTGCCCGTCCTGGCGTCCTTCTCTCCCTTTCTCGAAGCCGCTTGGTCGGGTAGTGCTTTGGAGGTGACGGACCAAGGGGTTGTACAGAGTGAGGATCATTTCTTTCATTTATGTTCAAATGATCTGCCGATTAAGACAATTATTTTGTTCAGGTTGTTTACGGCTTACGAACATTGTTGGCTGTTTTAGGCTGCTCGATATTGTTACTCCTAAAGGGAAGGAAGTCCTGGATGAGTGTGTGGGTGTACCTTGGCGTCAGCAAAACAAGGTTAGTGAGTGTCCATGAAAGGAGGAGGAGGAGGGAAAGAGAAAAATAGTATTAGTACTACTACTAATAATAATAATGCAATATGTGGTATAAATTATTGCATATCGCAGAGTCTCGTGGCGTAATGCATCCCACAATTACGTATTTGCATTTTATACGAAACATGGTTACACTTCTTTCAAGTTCACAGAAAACGGATTTTCACAACAAAAGGAGAACCTCACAGAACCAAGGACTATTTTGAAACACTTCTGTGCCACGCCTCCACTACTTTCAGAAGACTGTAGTTGAAGTTGCAAGGGTCTTCAAGGGTGTTTTTATATTTCTGGTGGCAGATAAACAAGATTCTCTTGTTATGAACAAGAGAAAGACTCTAGAGAACTCGGCTGATCAAGTCTGTGGCCTTTGAACATTGTCGTATTGAGAGAGTGAAGCGTTTCAGAATACAGGCATCAAACACAACGAGGCGTGATCCGAAGCTGTGTTGGTGCTCCGATCAGAAGAGTGAGACAGCCGCGGCGCTCAGATCACACACACAGTCAGTCCTGCCGCCAGTCGCCGCCCAGCCTCGGATGGCGGAGGGGGCACGCTTGTTTCCGATCCGGGATATGTGCTTGTGTTTCACTTGTGACGACTCTCTGACACCTCTGGACGGTTGTGTGTACCTGGCATCCCTGCAACACACACACACACACACACACACACGTCCATGTACCATAGCTTATAATTTAACAGCAAAACATGATTACAAACATTTATAAAGACATCCAAAATTATAGAACCACAAACCAACATAACACCATAAGTTAATAAATACAAAATAAGTAACTATCAGATTACACACATACACACACACACACACACAGGCAGCAGCAGCAGCAGCAGCAGCAGTATCGGGTGAACGGAGCCATACCTTCTCATCACCAGCAGGTCAAATGAAAGAGTTTTAAGTGCAGGAAAGTGAAAGGACTTCAGATAAAGAGAAGGAATACAAGTGAAGTGTTCAGCAGCAGGATCGGGTGAACGGAGCCATACCTTCTCATCACCAGCAGGTCAAATGAAAGAGTTTTAAGTGCAGGAAAGTGAAAGGACTTCAGATAAAGTGAAGGAATACAAGTAAAGTGTTCGTAAAGTGTAATCTGACAAAGAAAGTGCAGGAAGAAAGAATGAAAGAGGGCAAGGCGGAGCGGTGCAGAAGGGAGGAACCAAGAAAGGATACGAAGCAAGGGTTTAAGGACGAGGGAGAGGAGGAGAAAGATATGGAAGTTAGCGAGAGTGTGGTGACTCTACCCATCGTCATGTATGGAGTACGCTTCTCATATGAGGGGGGAGGGGGGGAGGAGGATTCAACACTCCTGAACAGGCTGGAATCAGAAGTGTTTCGTCCTATCAGCCTTCTCCTCTAACTGACTCTTACTCAGCCTCTCTTCGCCGCAATGTTACATCTCTTCTTGCCTTCTGCCTCTACTAACACGCTGACTGCCCTTATGATCTTGTTAACTGCATGCCTCTCCTCTTCCCGCAGCCTCGCTGCACAAGACTTTCTACTTTCTCCCACCACTATTCTCTTCACTTCCCAAATGCCCAAATGCAGGATTTAACCAGTATTCACAATCTTTTAATCCTTTCACTGTTAAATTCTGGAACTCCCTGCTTGGTTCTGTATTCTGCCCTTCCTACGACCAGAATCCCTTCAAGGGGGAAGAGTCAAAACATTTTTCAAATTTTGGATTATCCGTTCTGTCCTTTTTCTTTAGTACCTAGCACCCCGGTGGTCCCTTTCTTATGAAATTTTTCCAGCCCCTGGCCAGTGCCACTACTACATAAAGAATACATAGATAAATCGCTAAACTTTTAATTTCGGAGAAGAAGAGCCTGAGTTAGCCCTTGACTTAATACACAGCAGAGGAGGAAAGTGCTTGAACTTTGCCGCATATTATACAACTTTTTTTTTTTTTTACTATTCTTTCTTTTTGCTATATTTGAGGAACTAGACCTTGTAAAATATTGTTTTATGTAAAGTCACTTGTCTTGCGTTTTGTATTTCTGTGAGTTTGGCACCCTGCTTTGGTTACGATATGATAAATGTGCGTGTTTGACATCAAGACTCTGCCTGTATTTATATTCTTGTTATCTATTTTAAAATCTGTTTTATGTATTTTTATAGGTGTAGTTAATACGATTTGCTTTTTATTTGATTTCATCAAACAAGTAAAAAAAAGTGTTTACAATAAAAAGAGAGAAAAAGGTTAAGAAATAGGTAAAATTAGTGTTGGTAAAACCTCAGCCTGTTGTTGTACGTGTCGTGTTCCAGTTGAGGTTGGCGTGACAAGTGGAAAAGACAAATATGGTGGTGATTTTATAGGTGGACTCTGAAGATACTTTATAGTGTATGAAGTGGCTACACTGTACAAGAGGTAGAGGTGAATGGGTATTACACGCACGGCAAGGAGGACAAGGTGGCAGGTCACCGCTGTCCTGTAAACACTCTGGAGGCACGTTGCCAAATGCACACTGATTTTCTCACACTGAGCTCATCGTGTCGTCTCATTCACGGAAGTCAGTGTCCTTGCCATACTTTGAGTGAGCAGTAAAGTGTTGCCGTATTGTGTGCTGCTGTATCAGCTGCTTCATTGTGCGTCAGCTCCTCATGTTTTCAAAAGTCCTCTTCCTTGCGCACTACTTGAAGAAATTGAGTGCACCACCATGCAGGAAGTCTTCTCCTGGTGTGTGTACCGAGGAAACACCAGTTTGTCTGCTGAGAAAACCTGCACAATTTTATAAAGTAAATATGACATATAAAGAAATGACACGTCAACAATAAGTGGAATTCTCCAAGCAGCGAAACACGAAGCAACCTGCTGCAGCAAATTGCTGACGCCACGACAAGCTTCACTGTTCTGCAAAGTAAACATGAATTTTGAAGACACGACACACCCATGATGATTGGAATTTTGCTAATACTGTAATGGACAGACTGGTTGCATGGGTGGCAGCTTGTTTGAGTGAGGCGGATGTTGGTGGTTTGCGCGGGTGTAAGGACAGATACTTACTCCTGGGACAAAGGAAGTGAGTGACTTGCTGGTCGACTGTCTCTGCTGCTTCATCCTTCACGACGCCACCAGCAAGTGCAAGGCCGCTGTTCTGAAAGACTTTGCTCTGCCATCACGATTGTCTTCAAAGACCACAGAAGTGATTAGTCACTTTCTCTAAACTGTCCCGATTAATAAGGCTGAACTACTATCACTGCAATCACGAACACACGCTTGGAAATGCCACTAATTCCCACGAGAGCCTGTTAAAGGTTGTCCAGATAAGACGCGGAAGCATTTCAGAATCCGCACATAATATACGTACATCACACTGTTCTCACTGGACCCTACTGACGGAAATAATTCACCTGTTTGTTAGAATATTCCAGAAAAACGACGTAACACGGCCTCTCAAACCCATAGTAGCCTGCATTTACACAACAAAAAGAAAACAAGTTGTTACGTACGTACTTCCAACTTAATGCAGGACGGAATACTTATAATATATATATATATATATATATATATATATATATATATATATATATATATATATATATATATATATATATATATATATATATATATATATAGTATTACCACAGTTGTATCGTTCTTGCATCTGATTGGCTGTTAGGTTCAAATCGAGGCCTCTGATTGGTGCGCGTGGTGGGTGCCGCCAGGGCTCAGCTCCAAGCTGGTGAGCACGCCAAGAAATGGACCACAGGTGATGGAATCAGAGGTTCTAGACAAGACAGTGCCATGCCTGGCTTTCCTTGTGAAGGTTTTCACGCACCACTGTTTACAACGCGATCCAAAAGCAAGAAGAGGAAGCAGCAAACAATGAACGACCAAGAGACGTTAAGCGAGAAGGCGAAGACGCAGAGGAAGGAAGAGGCCAAACAACCCAGCAAGAAAAGGAGGTTAGAGAGCATGGAAGACTGCGGCAGCCACAGGGCCAACACGGAGATGGAAGGCGTTAAAGAGATGAAGCATCGCACCAACAACAAGGGAGACCATATGAAAGGCTGTGAGAGCAGCAAGAGCAGCACCAAGCTGTATGATGGCAAACAGGTTAAGCAACACAACAAGAAGAAGAGGAAGGCGGGAGACATGGAGGACTATGACACCCGTAAAAAGAGGAAGGTGGATGGCGGTGAAGAGGATATGGAACACGGAGAGCAGGAGAAGAGGAAGGATAGAAAAGATAAGAAAACGAAGGCCACGGAGGGCGAGAAAAAGGCCAAGAAGAGAAAGACGCAGGATATTGAAGACCACGAGAGCCAGCCCAAGAAGAGCAAGACGCAGGGTACAGAAGAGGACGAGAGCCTGCCCAAGAAGAGGAAGACGCGGGATACAGAAGAGGACGAAAGCCAGCCCAAGAAGAGCAAGACGCAGGACAAGAAAGAGCACGAGAGCCAGCCCAGGAAGAGGAAGACGCGGGATGCAGAAGAGGACGAGAGCCAGCCCAAGAAGAGGAAGACGCGGGATACAGAAGAGGACGAGAGCCAGCCCTAGAAGAGCAAGACGCAGGACAAGAAGGAGCACGAGAGCCAGCCCAAGAAGAGGAAGATGCGGGATACAGAAGAGGACGAGAGCCAGCCCAAGAAGAGCAAGACGCGGGACAAGAAGGAACACGAGAGCCAGCCCAAGACGAGCAAGACGCAGGATGCGGAGGAAGACAAGAGCCAGGCCAAAGATTGGGGGGAGATATTCTGGTTCAACGTGTTGAGGGTGGTAGTGGACACCGAGCTGGCCACTGGGACGAAAAGAAATGTAAGCGAGTACTGTCGTATTGATATTGAGGAAGGACAACTGGTGGACGGGGCAGTGCGCGGCCACCCTTGTACTGTTCTCCTGGATACCGGCGCTTCTGTCACTATAATGATGGTGTCACTGGCCGAAAAAATGGGCCTTGTCACGGGCGATGAGGAGAAGGTGACGGTAATCTCTAACACGGCTTATGGAACGTTGCGGCTGGAGGTGATCAAGCTGGACGAGGTGGTGATCACCCTGAAGGGCGGCGTGGAGGTCAGCACGCCCTTACAGGTGTTTCCAAAGGAGATGGAGGGTCACTATTCCGCTGAAATGATAATCATGTCCATGAACCGCCTGGAGGAAGCCGAGATCGTGCAAGAGTTCCATCCCGACGGCAGCGGCAGCCTGTTTCTCCGCCACCCTGAACGTCTGCGGCGGAAACCTGAGCCAGGGTTCGTAGGGAAAGTATACACGTTTGTCGCACGAACACTAGATAGCGAGGAGCCGCTCACAGTACTGGTGGACACTGGCGCCGCAGCATCATTTGTCGTGACAAGGTTTGGCCGGGAAAAGTTGATGCACAGGGCAGGCAGGTGTGCTCCGCCGCCGCAACTAATCTCGCTGGACTTTGGACAGGGCACACGCGCACTGATGATGGACGTGGACACCGTTCAAGTGGATCAGGCATATGACTTCTTGTTTGGAAGAGGGATGCTCTATTATTTATGTGCTGTAATGGACTTCATTGACTATTCTTTGACCTTGAAGGTCGGTACAGTAACGGTCAGGCTTCCCTTCCACTCGTCCCGCTGCGGAGGGAGCGCTGATCTCCTGGAAAAATTTGCCGAAAAATAGATTGAAAAAATAAATAAAAAGCGAAAGAAATAAAAATATATATATATATATATATATATATATATATATATATATATATATATATATATATATATATATATATATATATATATATATATATATAAAGAAAATGAAAAAAAAATAGAAAAATTATAAAAAAATAAGTAAATACAGTAAATGCTAACAAGAAAAAAAAAATAAAATGGAAAAATAATAAAAAAAAAAAATCCGTAGAGCACATGGCAATAAAGGCAGCAGCGGTTGGTAGTGATGCATGCATGGCTAAGAAGACTGAGGAAAGTAATGAGAAGTTATGAGAAGAGGACCCGATGGGCTGCACTGAAGGCTGGCCAAGAAGCAAGAGTTCAAGACCAAGGTGCCACACACAGTGAACCTAAACACAGAGCGGTTCCAGGACTGGTGGAAGAAGAGTGCGGGGATCTTGAGAGAAGTGGATAGAGAAGTACTGGGAGAAACGTGTGGAAAGTCACGCACAACTAGACAACAATGGTGGTGGAGTGAACACGTCAACAATGCACTGAAAAGGACAAAGGAAATCAAGAAAGAGTGGGAGCAGAGCGGAACGAGGCAGAATAAGTTGGAATACAGAAGAGCAAAGAAGTTAGCAGGGAAAGCAGTGGCGGTGGCTAAGGCTGAGGCATGTCGTGATTTACTGGAAAAGCTGCAAACACCAGGAGGAGAGAAGAGAACATGCAGGATACCAAGGAGTAGGAACAAGCCAATAAAGGATGTAAATCATGCGAAGCAGATGAAGGATGCTACTGGTGTGGTGCTAACTGATATGAAGAAGGTACAGGCGACATGACTGACAGGAACAAGGTACAGGAGAAGACTGGGATGTTTGTGTGAAAAGCGTGACTTGTGACAGAGGATAGAAAATGAAAAAGTATATTTGATAATACAATTATGTACATAATTGTAAAAACCGTAACTTGCTCAGGAGGATGAAAGAAAGGAAAGAAAAACATTGAAGAAAAATATGCATATATCATGTGTGAAAGAAAAAAAAATCTCGATCATGAAAGAAGAATAAAGAAAAGAAAAAAATAATAAGATAACACAAGTAAAAAGAATGAAAAACGTAACTTAGTGTAAAAAAAAAAGAAAAAAAATAAAGAAAAAGTAAAATACGTGCTGTAATAATATTATCGATGTTTGTGTGGAAAGCGTAACTTGATCAAGAGGATAAAACAAACAAAAAAAAAAAAAAGGAAAAAAAAGGAGAAGGTTATTATGTATGAAAAACAAAACCTGAAAATTACAAAAAAGAAAAGGTAAAAAAAAAAATAGATATGCAGTAAAATTAAGGATGCCTGTGTGAAAAAGAAAGACAGCGTGAAGAAGAGGATGAATTGTGTGTTTTCCTGCAAATTATGTATGAAAAACAAAACCTGAAAATTACAAAAAAGAAAAGGTAAAAAAAAAAAAAAGATATGCAGTAAAATTAAGGATGCCTGTGTGAAAAAGAAAGACAGCGTGAAGAAGAGGATGAATTGTGTGTTTTCCTGCAAGAATCTGAGCCTTGCTTGTCACGCAGGAAGAACATTTTCTCTGTGAAATAAATGAAAAAAAAAACAGGAAAAAAAGAAAATAATGTATCAAAATTTTACATATGTATGTGAAAAACGTTCCCCAAAAAGAATTAAAACAGGAAAAGAAAAATCAACAAAATATAAACCAAAATAATGGATGCATTTGTGAAAAAAATTAAATAAAGGAAATAAATACGCAATGTGGATGTTTGTGTGAACAGCGGGATTTGTCCCAGAGAGAAAAACAAGGAAAAGAAAATGTGAAAAATGTGAAAAATATATCTTTTAAGAGAATGAAAAAATAAAAACGTGAAAATGTGAATAAAAGTAAAAAATAAAGAAGAAAAACAAGATATTGTAATACAATTATGTATATGTGTGAAAACCGTAACGTAAAAAAATAAAACAGAAAAAAGGAAATAAAAAAAATAGTAAAATGATGTATATCAATGGGAAAAACGTAACTTGAAAAGGACAAAAAAGAAAAAAAAGAAAAAAATGTAGTAAAATTATTGAAGCATGTGTGAAAAAGTTAATTTGATGAAGAGGATAAATTAACTTTTTTTCCTACATAAACTTGAGCCTTGCTTTTCATGCGGCAAGAAAAACAAATGTAAAACAATGGACGTCTTTGTAAAAAAAATGCAAAGAAAAAGAAAAAAATGTAACAATTATGGATGGATTCATCCAAGAGAATGAAATTACACGAAGGAAAACGAAAATACGAAGAAATGTCAAAAAGATATGTGAAGAAAATCATTAAATAAAAAAAACGCTAAAAAGAAAGAAAAAAGAAAAGAAAAAAGAAGAATATTCTATAATAAAATTATGTATATAAGTGTGAAAACCGTAGCTTGTTCAAGAGGATGAAATAAAGAAAAGAAAAAAAGAGAATATATGTTCCTGAATATATGTATATAGTGTGTGTAAAAAAAAGAAACTTGAAGAATAAAAAAGATGAAATAAAAAAAAATGAAAAAATACAAGAAAAGTTATTTAAAGAGAATAAGGAAAAAAAAAGATAAAAAAAAAAAAAGAAACAGGTGCTAAGATTATGGATGGATGCGTGAAAAACTTACTTGATGAAGAAGATAAATTGTCTTTTTTTTTATTTTTTATCCTGCATGAGTCTGAGCCTTGCCTTTCATGCAGGACCAACATTATTGCGGTGGAAAAATCCGAAATAAAGGAAAAAAAAATTGTAGTAAATCTTTTATATAGATTTACTATATATATATATATATATATATATATATATATATATATATATATATATATATATATATATATATATATATATATATATATATATATATATATATATATATATATATATATATATATATATATATATATATATATATATATATATATATATATATATATATTAAAGAGGATTAAAAAGAAAAGAAAACGAAAAAAGAAGAAAATAAGCAGTAAAATAACGGATTGATATGTGAAAAAATATAAAGAAAAAAGAAAAATCATGTACCCTAATTAGGGATGTTTGTGAGAAAAGGGTTACTTGTGTGAGACGATGAAATAAAACAAAGAAACAGGAAAACAAAGAAAAAGGGGAAACATATGACTTACTGATGAGAATAAAAAACAAACTGAAACGTGAAAAAAAATAAAAATAAAAGAGCAGAATCTTGCAATACAGTTACGTATGTATATAAGTGTGAAAGTCGTAAGTTGTCCAGGAGGATGACATGAAGAAAAGATAAAAATGATGTTGTAGAAAAATATGTATATAGTATGTGTGAGTTAAACATGATGAAAAAGAATAAAGGAAAAAAGAATAAAATAAAAGGAAAAAAATAAAAACACGTAACTTGAAAAATAAAGACGAAAAGATATATTTGTAAACAAGACGTAACACGTTCAAGAGGATGTAAAAGAAAATACAAAAAAAAAAGGAAAATGCGCACTGCAATTATGGATGTTTGCGTGAAAAGCGGAACTTGTTGAAGAGGATGAAATATAACAAAGAAGAAAGAAAAAATGCAGTAAAATTACGTATATATGTCTGAGAAATGTAAATTGAAAAGGATAAAAAAATAACAAAAAAAAAAAAAAAAGAAAAAAGGAAAGACATTATGGACGTATGTGTGAAAAACTTAACATGATGAAGAGGATAAAAGTATTTTAACAAAACAAATTAGTGTCTTGTTTTTCATGCACTAACAACATTATTTCTTTGGAAAAAAAAACATGCAAAGAAATTAAAAGGGAAAAAAAAAGAAAAGTGTAGTAAAATAATGAATGCATATGTGAAAATGACAATTTCTCGAAGAGAACAAAAAAAAATAAATAAAAAAGCATGAAAAAATAAATATATAGTAAAAATAAAATATTTATATAAGAGAGAAAAATACAATTTGTTCAAGAGAATGAAATGAAGAAAAAAGAAAGAAAAAATCAACTTCAACAAAAATTATTTAGGAAGTATGTGCAAAAAAAAATAAATAAATAAAAAATGAAATAAATAAATAAATAAACAAAAATAAATAAAGAAAAGGAAAGAAAAATAAAAAACTAATGAAAGTAAAAATGAAATAAATATACTGTAATAAAATTAAGTATATATATATATATATATATATATATATATATATATATATATATATATATATATATATATATATATATATATATATATATATATATATATAATATATATATATATTATATTATATTATTATATATTATATATTATTATATATTATATTATTAATATTATATATAATATATTATATATAATATATAATAATAATAATATTATTATGATATATATATATATATATATATATATATATATATATATATATATATATATATATATATATATATATATATATATATATATATATATATATATATGATAATAATATTATTATTATTATAACCATTAATACTTCTACTACCACTACTACTACTACTATGTTTACAACCACCCTCGCTAGAGGCGAGTAGGTAGAAGAAAATAAGCAGTAAAATAACGGATTCATATGTGAAAAAAATATAAAGAAAAAAGAAAAATCGTCTACCCTACCTCTAGCGAGGGTGGTTGTAAACATGGTAGTAGTGGTAGTGGTAGTAGCAGTAGTAGTGGTAGTAGAAGTATTAATGGGTAGTAGAAGTATTTAATCATGGGTATAATAAAAATAATATAATTACTTGATAATATAGTGTCCCTTGCAGCTCTCACCTCCCGTGGAGGGGCACAGGGAGGTGTTGCTCTCTCACCTCCCGTGGGCAGCTCCGTCACCTATTGTGTGTTTGTTAGGCACACGTGGTGACGAAGCTCAATCACCACGTGGTGGTGTTGTGTGCTTGTTAGGCACACGTGGCGATGGAGAGGATGCCCTTGAAGTTTCTTGAAGTTTTTTGGAGAGGATGCCCTTGAAGTTTCTTGTGAGTTCTGAGTGGGGTTTGAACCCCGGCGTCCCTCACTCAAAACTCCAAAGTCCATCACTCTACCCACTGGGCCACGAGGGCCCATAATAGTAGGTGTAAAGTTGGGGTATTTCCCCGTATTATTTTCACGTCACTAAATATCACTGTAGCTTAATGATACTTTTTGTGTAGATGCGTACTGTCGTGAAACATGTTCATGAAGAGTTACAACCAGATTTATGAAAAAGAAAAAAATAGAAAAAGAAAAATATGTAAAATAGAAGATGGTCTTGCTAATTGCAACATAACTCTTCAACCTTTTAATTCAGTCAGTGTTTGAAGTAGTTCGTCATGCAGGGGAGCATTTTTTCTAGGTCTGTCAATAACTACTTTTTTAACAAGTCGTCGTAAAATTAATAATTATGAGAATAATTATTAGAAAACATTTTTATTCGTATGAAAAATATTTTCTTAAATGTTTTCTTTTATTTTGATAAAAAAGAAAAAAAGGGTCAGTGTCGATCATAGAGCATTTATCTATAAACAACAACAAAAAGTATGAAAAGCTGTTGATGAATGTGAAGGACGTGTGAGCAAGAGTGCAAATGACTGCATCTCCAGAAAACGGCGCCTGCCCCTCGCTCTGCTGGCTGCTTGCCTCGCACTTTTCTCTTGGCGAGTGTTTCATCGTGCCATCCAGTACATGCAGGCGTCTCAAAGTGTTTGCTGAGACAGGTGTGCCAGTGTCGCTGTAGACATTGCTCTCTGTGTGCCCAGGCCTGAGATGTGACGCTGCCTGTGCCGCGGCAAAGTCCACCCTTGCTTTCATGTCTCTCTTGTGTTGCGCAAGAGAACCAAATGTTGTGGTGCACGGACTCCTTGTCTTTTGGCTTTTGTTACCTGGACATCACAGTACATACATGTGTACTTAGTGAAGTATAAACATTCTCTCTCTCTCTCTCTCTCTCTCTCTCTCTCTCTCTCTCTCTCTCTCTCTCTCTCTCTCTCTCTCTCTCTCTCTCTCTCTCTCGTTATTAATTAATACCTTGTTTGTTCGTGATATGTAAAGTCCTCTGAGCGTTTTGTTTCTTTTTTATTTCCAGACAGGGGTTAGGTGACATAAGATTGAAGTAGAGAGAGAGAGAGAGAGAGAGAAAATATTAACAAAAATAACAAACAATTTCCCTACATTCCCGCGTCTCCTCGGTGCATTTTCGGTGGAATTTAAAAGCAGCACGACCACGCCGCCGGTTGTGTTGCTGTGATGCTGGTGCTGCTGCTGCTGATGATGATGATGATGAGGAGGAGGAGGAGAAAAAGGAATAAGAGGAGATGTCTTCTTCTTCTTCTTCTTCTTCTTCTTCTTCTTCTTCTTCTTCTTCTTCTTCTTCTTCTTCTTCTTCTTCTTCTTCTTCTTCTTCTTCTTCTTCTTCTTCTTCTTCTTCTTCTTCTTCTTCTTCTTCTTCTTCTTCTTCTTCTTCTTCTTCTTCTTCTTCTTCTTCTTCTTCTTCTTCTTCTTCTTCTTCTTCTTCTTCTTCTTCTTCTTCTTCTTCTTCTTCTTCTTCTTCTTCTTCTTCTTCTTCTTCTTCTTCTTCTTCTTCTTCTTCTTCTTCTTCTTCTTCTTCTTCCTTCACCTAATTTAATCTAACCAAACTACTACTGCTACTACTACTACAATTTTTCTCCTCCTCCTGCTCTTTTGTCTTACCTAACATAACCAAACTACTACTACTACTACTACTACCTACAACTACTACTACTACAGCTCTGGATAGTATATATATGTCTGGTGCATGCTGAGGACAAGGCACACCTCCCAAGACTATCCGGTGTGGCGTTAGTCAAGCCATGGCAAATAGTCTGGAGCCCTTGCCTTTGTACTATTCCTGATAGTCTTTGCTGTGGCTGCTGCTGCTGCTGCTGCCTACATGTGGGTCAAAGGTTAGTAGTACACTATCCCAGGCTGTTCTGCTGGGATAGTATGCCATCTTGCACTATTTTGGTAGAAGTTGACCATTTTTAACTGTCTTGGCAGGATAGTACATGATTTTGGACTATTTTGCTATGATGGGATGTTTTTTGTGGTGTTTTGTTCAAAATAGTACACCATTTTGTGAAGTCATCCCCCTCCTAAAAAAAATTTCATACTAAAAAAACACCAAAAACACAATTTTAGCCATCACCCATAAAATAGTTTACTATCTGACTATCCAGAGGCACAGCAGACTCAGGTAGTCAAGGATTTCACAGAGGAGGCCTTGAAACATAAACCCCCAAAAAACACAATTTTGAACTATTTTGACTATTAGCCCCAAAATAGAACACCATCTGACTATCCATAAAGTGAGGGACTAAATTATACATCACAAAAAATATAGTCATATTTGAAGAGCAAAAAAACATTGATAGTAACATTTTCAACACAAAACCACAAAGGAAACCCATAGTTTTAACTATTGACCAAAGCAGTGTACTATCTGACTATCCCCAGTCACAGCAGAGCCCCAGAGGAGCTAGCACAGACCAGTGTTGTTGTTGTTGTTGTTGTTGATCCTGCTATGGGTGGTGCTGATGGAGCCCCATGTGGAGCTGTCCCTGGCTGTCACCATCACCACCTCCCTGCCACACTCTCTCTCTCTCTCTCTCTCAAAAGCCACAAGTTCCTTTAGTGCTCTGAACATTTTTTGTTTTTGTAAAGGCATTTTAAAGGTTGGAGCAAAGCCTTGAATGATGAGCACCTTTGTTGACCTGAGTGAGACCTCTGCTACAGCCCCACATGACAGGTTAGTGCAAGAGTTGTGTTGTGGTGTAATTAGAGGCAGTGTCCAGGGCTGTTGACCTGAGTGAGGCCTCTGCTTCAGCCCCACATGACAGCTTAGTGCAAGAGTTGTGTTGTGGTGTAATTAGAGGCAGTGTCCAGGGCTGTTGACCTGAGTGAGGCCTCTGCTTCAGCTCCATGTGACAGGTTAGTGCAAGGGTTGTGTTGTGGTGGAATTAGAGGCAGTGTCCAGGGCTGTTGCTGGTGGTGTTCCTCAAGGAAATGTTTGGGATTGATGTATTTGCACATTTTCATTCAAACAGTTCTTTTTGGTGGTGACACAACTTGAGATGTCATTGGTGGCATGTAAAATTCTCTGTCACACCATCTGGAAAATGGTGAAATTTAGCTATTTGGAGAAAAAAAAAAATTCTAAAAGCCACAAAAGCAAAGTTTGACAGGAATAATGGACATTTTGTATTGTTTTGCAATGAAGAGTTGAAAATAATACTTGCTTGTCAGACACATTGTGTTTTTAGAGTATTATCATCATCCACACACTGACTCTCAAACTGTCCACTGCCGTCATTTTGTTCATCTTTCCGCTTCACATTTTACATTTGCGCGTAGTGCTTTTCTTCCTCTTCCCAAACCCCAGCACTCTGTATTTTATGTAGTCATTCTGAGTGTTAGCACAACCCAGCCTCTGTTTGTGTCTTGTGTGTTTTTTTTTTGTGTTTTTAAGTGTGTATAGGCCTTCTGAGTGTTGGCCTCACCTCACTCAACCAAACCTGACCTGTCATCACTGTTGCAGAAGAGACAACTAGTGGGCCGTGTGTGGTGAACCCGTTTTGTCTGTCAGAGCCACCCCTACAGCCACACACCACCACCACCACCACAACTAGCAGGAGAGGGCATCCACCACCTCCTCCTCCAGCAGCTGGCCAGGGCACAGGACCAGGCTGAGCAAGGTGTGGTGGCAGTGGTGTTAGTAGAATAGATAGTAGTGGTAATAGTAATGCTCAATATAGTAGTAAAAATGATAGTAGAGGTCCTGGATTATATATTTTTAGTAGTAGTAGTTCCAGCATTTGTTGAAATATACTGGTAATTGTACTACTACTACTACTACTACTGTACTTCTAGCCAGCCCTTTATGTTTGTATACAGTTGAAGGGGAAAACAAACACCAGTAACTGTGGACTGCTTTTGTTCATCACACACACAAAACAACAACAATAACAACAACACAATGAACACATCATTTAATAACAAACAGATAACAACAACAACATCAACAAATTCTGCCACCATTCCCTGCAAACAGTGAAGGAAAACAAAAGGAAAAAGAAGGAAAACAAAGATGACAACAACGGTGCTCTTCTTTCCCCAGCAGGTGGTGATGCAGAGGGTGGCCAGCTTGCCCGCCCCCTCCTGTTGGCCAGCCACAGCACAGCACACAGCTGCAGTCTGTTGCGGCCAGGCTACTGAGGCACAAGTCTATGCACGCGTCCGGGACATGAAGGTGACGAGAACATGTCCTGCAGGAGAGAGCCGCATTGTGGCAGGACCCCACAGTCTGTTTCTGTGCTGGGAGGAGGAGGGGAACAGCAGCAGCAGCAGAAGCAGAAGCAGCAGCAGCAGCAGCAGCAGCAGCAGCAGCAGCAGCAGTAGTAGTAGTAGTAGTAGTAGTAGTAGTAGTAGTAGTAGTAGTAGTAGTAGAGTAGTAGTAGTAGTAGTAGTAGTAGTAGTAGTAGTAGTAGTAGTAGTAGTAGTAGTAGTAGCAGCAGCAGCAGCATTGAGCAGTGGTGGTGGTGGTGGTGTCAGTGGTGCAGCTGTCCACTCCTCCACAGCTGCTGCCTTGCCTCAACATGCTGTGTCTTCCCTCACCTGCAATGAACAGCACTGAACAACACCTCTCCTATGATGAATAACACTGAGTATCACCTCTTCCCTGCATCAACAACACTGAACAACACCTCTCCTGTGATGAACAACATTGAGTAACATCTCACCCCTGCATCAACAACACTCAACACCTGCTTCACTTCACACTCATTCATGCTAGCCTTACCCCCCTCCCCCTCTCTCTCTCTCTCTCTCTCTCTCTCTCTCTCTCTCTCTCTCTCTCTCTCTCTTTTCTCTCTCTCTTTTCTCTTCTCTTCTCTTCTCAGCCCACAGCTCCACAGTATGTTCTCCACAGTGACTCCCCACAGCCCCTCACCAATAAGTGTCACACACACACACACACACACACACACACACACACACACACACACACACACACACACACACACACACACACACACACACACATTACATACACAAATGCTGCATCTTGTAGAGTGCCTAGAATAAAAAATGGACACAAAATGGACAGGCTTCGTTTTGTTGTATCCTGCATGAATGAAGCGAGGCTCAACAAGTAAATAGTGAAGGGTGTATTAGATGCACAACTCAAATATATGGAAGCTTGTACACAAAGTACAGGACACGGGTTGATGATGAGTACAGTGAGTCAAGTATTGAGTCAAAATGCTCCACTTTGAACTGACCTATATAACAAGGAGTAAGCTTGTAAAGGGGAAGACATTTGCCAACACAATAAACACACAGGGAAAAATTAATCTCAATAAAAGACTAAACAATTATATATATGCAAACATTAAATAAAGAACAAATGAAGACTAAGCAAAGCAAATTAATGTGAATGCTAATAAACAGACCAACATAGTATATTTAAACACTATCATCAAAGATACTGAAGCTTAAACACTGACACAATACTCCTGCTGCTGCTGCTGCTGCTG
The DNA here is from genome assembly GCF_035594125.1 of Scylla paramamosain. Taxonomy (NCBI): domain Eukaryota; kingdom Metazoa; phylum Arthropoda; class Malacostraca; order Decapoda; family Portunidae; genus Scylla; species Scylla paramamosain. The sequence continues at coordinate 806,971 of NC_087155.1, forward strand.
TGGTGTGCTGTTCTGCAGAACCCTGGTCAGCCCCTGTGCCACCAGCTTCACAGCACCACCCTCTGCCAAAAACTAAATCAATAAATAAATGTTGCATTATCTGATGTCAAATAATAATTGTGGGCTTGTACAGAGATGTGTCAACAACACATCTCTGCACCGGCAGCGCAGGGCTATCTGCCACACTTGCTTCACAACTCCAGCCGCCTCACTGCTGAGCAAAGATGCGACAGCAATTCAAGTCTTCTCATTAAGTAAGTGACACTAAGTATTTCAAATATTTTCACATTTTCACTGGGATCTCTAACACAAATCTACTATTATTATTTGAATGTGAGAAGAGTGGTCTTGTCAAACATGGATACATGAGGTACAGTTTGAACCCAGTGAACATGCTGACTACCAAGTACAACAAGACCAACACTTGTCTCACCACTCACTGCCAACAGACACACCATTCCCTATCAAGTGGTGCACGGGAGTCACCGGCCTGTGGTGTGGTGTGCTGCAAAGCCACGTTGTGCATCTTCAGATGGCATGGCAGGTGGTGTCTTGGGAGAGACTTGAGGAATGCTGGTCTGGGGGCCTCTGGGGGCATCGCTCTTGGGCAAAAGTTGGCCTTCTGAGATGTACAGAGAGACAGGTCTCAGCAAGAGGTCACAGCAATAGTTGAATGCTGCAACTGCTGCACAGCACAAGCCAGCAGCAAGTCACTGGCCTGGCACTCTACCAACATCCCTGCTGTCACTCAATAAATCACCAACATTCTACTATTTACTCCACTCCACCCACTCTTCCACACCTACAGGAGAGCGCACGCGTGTGCGCACACACACACACACACACACACACACACACACACACACACACACACACACACACTCTAATATTGGCCACTAGTGTACAAGTAGGGTCCCTGGTTGCCTGGGCTGTGTCTGTCTATTGTAATGTACCAGGTCTAAATAGGCTATCATATTTGAAGATCCTGGAGGGAAGCTGTGGAAAGATATGGAGGAAAGAAAAGACACTTATGGAGGGGAAAATGGTTGGCTGTGATGTCATACCATCTAACAAAATCACTCTTTTAAGAGTCACAGGATAGTCAGAATTGGAGGGAAAATGGAGAAAAGATGGAGGAAATTTGTAAGTAAGCAGAAACATGGAGATAACTTGAGGGGAAAATGGCTGGCTGTGATGTCAGACTATCTAACAAAAACACTATTTTAACTATGAAGCAAGAGTCACAGGATAGTCAGGATTGGAGGGAAGGTGGAGGAAAGATGGAGGAAGGTCTGTGAGGAAGAAGTGTGGAGGTAACTTGTGGAGGGAGATATGAAGGAGTACCTGTGAGAAATTGCTCTGCTCCTGCACCATGTAGGCGGCATCATGCATGAGCTGCTCCAGGCCACACAGGTGCTCACCGAGCCCCTTCATCTGTGGCCGGTCTGCCTCTCGAAGCACAGCGCTGACCTCTTGCCCCACTAGTTTCAGCAGCCCCTTGTTGATCTGTGTGGCAGCAGCAGTATTGGTGCTGTGTGTGTGTGTGTCTAGTTGATATGGGTTTTCAGGGGTTTTTATGGTTGCAGTGACAGATTAACATTTCTGCATTACTGACAGGAGAAACACTCTTTTAAAAGGTTCTAGTTGAAGTGAAGCAGATTTTCAAGGGAGTTTTTATGGTTGTAGTGACACATTAACATTTCTGCATTACTGACACGAGAAACACTCTTTTAAAAGGCTCTAGTTAAAATGACATGGGTTTTCAAGGATGCTTTTACAGTTACAGTGACAGATTAACAACATTTCTGCATTAGTGACAGGAGAAACACCCTTGAGAACCCAGCTCAGTGTCCCTGTGACCTTGAAAATATGTAATATTCTAACACAGGGGGAGGGGGAGCCAGCTTAAAGACAAATGTGACAACTCAACTTGTTAAACAATGCAAGATTACAAACTTGATTCAATCCTATGGAAACAGAATTATGTATCAAGAATTAGATGTGAATACCTGACACCCTAACACCCTGTTGCACACACACACACACACACACACACACACACACACACCTGGGCCAGTCCCCTGCAGCAGAGTTGGGCAATCTGTCTGACGTCACTTTGGCTGTCCTTGGCGCTGATCCAGTCCAGCAGTGACACTTGCCTCACTGACAGAGAGAGAGAGAGAGAGAGAGAGAGAGAGAGAGAGAGAGAGAGAGAGAGAGAGAGAGAGAGAGAGAGAGAGAGAGAGAGAGAGAGAGAGAGAGAGAGATATCAACAATTATTTTTATTTACAACAACAACAACAACAACAACAACAACAACAACAACAACAACAACAACAACAAAAACAACTTACTTTCTCTTTTTCCTCCTCCTCCTCCTCCTGCCCTCTTCTCATCCTCCTGCTCTTCCTCCTTTTCTTCTGTGCTGTGCTTGTCCTCTTCTTCCCAGCTTCCTCCTCTTCCTCTTCCTCTTGTGTCTTCCCCAAAAAGAATTCAGGGAAGACTGGAATCCTTGCCAGTAGCTTCAGGTCCTCTTCAAAACTAGTAGTAGCAGTAGTAGTAGTAGTAGTAGTAGTGACAGACAGACACACACTCATACACTCTGTAATATGATTCTCATCATATTAGAATTATAATGTCAATGTTGGCACCTTTGAATGTGGAGCGGGCAGTGTGTGTCGCTGTCATTGGTTGGAAAGAGGTGTAGACACGGGTTGTATTCCAGTTACTGTATAATTGTTATTGGCATATATGACAAGAATTGTAATTATTATTGAGATACATATATTGTTTTCTTACTTATTAACAAGTTTGGTATTGGTTAGTAATGTGTATTTGTTTGTCAAGAGGAAGTTTTCTTTTAGGGTCTGTGTATGTAACACGGATATATATTATACCGCACTCAGGGTGTAGGGGGAAGGTAGGCAGAGGTACAGTTGGTGCCTGTCAGGGGTGAGTGGCGGTTGTTTGACTGAGGTGAGTTTTGTGATAACATTATTTCTCTGATTTGTTTGACTTATGTTATGCCGCTGATTGTGCATATTGGTTGGTGTTATATTGAATGCGGTGCTGATAGGAGGATTTGATTAAGTGTAACTTTGCAGCATAGTTGGGGTAATGCTGTAATCAGACATATGGTGAAGTCTGCCTTGGCTGATGATGGGCGGTCATTTTGTGAGTACTATTTTATATGTATCGTGTGTCATTGCAATAGTGAATAATAGAATGGGATATGTGTTCATCCTATGTTATTCTTCTGTTTACTGGGTGAAGTTACAAGATATTGAAGGGAGTTACATGATATTGAGGTATGCTGTGTTTATGTTGACATTAAATTTGCAGGCTGAATCAATCAATAAATCAAGATACAGCAAGTCAGCCCAATCATAGTCATTATCCTACACTACACACTCCAACCATTTTTCTATCTCTTTCCTCCTCTCTTCTCTCTTCTCCTCCTCCTCCTCCTCCTCCTCTCCCCATTGGTGAGTTGCCAGGAAGAGTGGAGACACACACAACTGCAGGAGAGACTTGTAAGTAATAAAAAAAAAATATGCAAGACATTCTCTCCACCTCCCTCTCTTCTCTCCTCCATATCTCCCTCCACAAGTTATTTCCAGGCTTCTCTTCCCTCACAGGCCTTCCCCCATGTTCCCTCCACCTTTCCCTTAATCCTGTGACATATGCTTTGTAGTTAAAGTAGTGCTTTCATTAGATAGTCTGACATGGCAGCCACACATTTTCCCCTCCACCTCCCTCCTTTCCCTTCTCCATATCTCCCTCCACAAGTTACCTCCAGGCCTCTCCTCCCTCACAGACCTCCCTCCATGTTCCCTCCACCTTTCCTCCAATCCTGACACACACATGCACAAACTCACAACTGAAGCAGGGCAACCTTCTCCTCCCGGCCACTGAGATACTCCACAAAGTTTTGCTGGAATGCGTCATGTCTTGCTCTGAAGGCTGCCACAATGTCCTCCAAGCTGGCCACCACTGCTGCCCAGCCTGCAGTAGTGGTAGTAGTAGTAGTAGTAGTAGTAGTAGTAGTAGTAGTAGTAGTAGTAGTAGTAGTAGTGGAGGGAGGAGTGCAGACTACAGCAAATTAAACAAAACAGTCAACGAAATGAGAAATGAGGAAAGAAAGAGGAAGAGAAGAAGAGAGACAAATTCTTAACAATTATCTCCTCTTCCTCTTTGTTCCCTCTTCTCTTCTTCATCTTTCCCTCTTTCTTCCTCTCTACCTTTCTTCTCCACCTTTCCTCTCCTTCTTCCTCTTTCCCCGTCACATTCAGAACCCCTGTGACCCTCAGAAAACCCTTGTGACCTCCATTTTGACAGTCACAACATTCACATATGAAAAACTTAACTAACTTAACCTGACCTTGCTGCTGCAGGTGCTGGTCATGAACAAGTTGGCAACACATTCTGGCTACCTCACTGACGTGCTCGTAAAACTGGTGTGCTAACTGTGTCCGTGCCACCACAGTATTGTAGGTGGCTGGCATGTTGAGGCACCCCTGCACCTGTGCCTGCAACAGTAGTACTAGTAGTAGTAGATTAAGAGGGGATCTGATGGAGGTATTCAAGTGTACTAAGGGAAGTAGCAAGGCTGACCTAGTAGTAGTAGTAGTAGTAGTAGTAGTAGTAGTAACACACACACACACACACACACACACACACACACACACACACACACACACACACACACACACACACACACACTAACCACCATCACCTCCCAATCAATAGGCACACAGCAACACTACAAACACAACAAACAACATCAAACACTAACACAACTCACAAAACATTTACAAAACATTACAAATAAACAACAAAAACAAAACAAAAATCAATACAAAAACACAAACAAGCAAATATCAAGCATGAAAAGTACAACAAGACTGAGAGAGGAGGCAGTAGACACCTGCCGAAACGATAATTACTCCCAGTGAGGTCTAAAGCACTGTTCAGGGGGTGCTGTGAACTTATCATTAAACCCAGCTGTGACCTCACTGAACGTTTCCCTTTGTGTCTCACAACACAAGGGGGCAGTCACAGCCTGCCCTCTAAAGACGACTCTCTTCCTCCACACAAAACTACAAGCACCTAATAACACACACACCCTTCACTCAAAAATTTTAAAATCATCATGGCAACTCCTACACCAGCCTCGGAGTCCCCATCAGGGGAGGGGACCATAAATGTCCCCAGGTCGGACTGCCTTTCTGTCGACGACCCTGAGTGTCTTGACACCCCCTTCAACTTTTTCTTCATTAACTTCTGCAACATTGGCAGTCTAAGATCTAATTTTCAATCTGTAGAACACCACCTCTCCTCTCCTAAACCTCATCTTCTTTTCCTCACTGAAACTCAGGTGTCTGAGGAAACTGACAGTAGCCCCTTTTCTGTTCCCTCCTACTTTCTCTATCCTCATTTTAGATCCAAAGCTGGATGCTGCGTTTATGTGCGCAATGACTTAACCTGCTCTCGTGTCCACACTCTTGAATCTTCCGAGTTTTCCACCATCTGGCTACGACTACAGAGTCATTCTCATACTAAATTTATCTGTGCTGTATACCCCTCACCTAACTCCTCTGACTATAAGAAATTCTTTGACTACTTAACTTCCAAAGTGGAGCACATTCTGATCCTCATCCCTTTTGCAGAGATCTCCATTCTTGGAGACTTCAATGTTCACCACCAGCTTTGGCTTTCATCTCCCTTCACAGACCATCCTGGTGAACTAGCCTACAACTTTGCTATCCTCCATGACCTAGAGCAATTGGTGCAACACCCTACTCGTATTCCTGACTGTCTTGGAGATAAGCCCAACATTCTTGACCTTTTCCTGACCTCTAATCCTTCTGCTTATGCTGTCACCCTTTCTTCTCCATTGGGCTCCTCCGATCACAATCTCATATCTTTATCTTGTCCTATCACTCCAATCCCTCCTCAGGATCCCCCCAAGCGAAGGTGCCTCTGGCGTTTTGCCTCTGCTAGTTGGGGGGACCTGAGGAGGTATTTTGCTGATTTTCCTTGGAATGACTACTGCTTCCGTGTAAGAGACCCGTCTTTGTGTGCTGAGCACATAACAGAGGTGATAGTGTCTGGCATGGAGGCGTACATTCCTCACTCTTTTTCTCGTCCTAAACCTTCTAAACCTTGGTTCAACACAGCTTGTTCTCGTGCTATACATGATAGAGAGGTGGCCCACAAAAGGTACTTAAGCCTTCCATCACCAGAATCTCATGCACTTTATATTTCTGCCCGGAACCATGCCAAGTCTGTTCTCCAACTTGCCAAAAAACATTCATTAACAGAAAATGTCAAAACCTTTCAAGATCTAACTCCCCTCGTGATTTCTGGCATCTAGCCAAAAATATCTCCAATAACTTTGCTTCTTCTTCTTTCCCTCCTCTATTTCAACCAGATGACACCACTGCTATCACATCTATTTCTAAAGCTGAACTCTTTGCTCAAACCTTTGCTAAAAACTCTACCTTGGACGATTCCGGGCTTGTTCCTCCCTCTCCTCCACCCTCTGACTACTCCATGCCACCTATTAAAATTCTTCGCAATGATGTTTTCCATGCCCTCGCTGGCCTAAACCCTCGGAAGGCTTATGGACCTGATGGGGTCCCTCCTATTGTTTTCCGAAACTGTGCCTCCGTGCTTGCACCTTGCCTAGTCAAACTCTTTCAGCTCTGTCTGTCAACATCTACCTTTCCTTCTTGCTGGAAGTTTGCCTACATTCAACCTGTTCCTAAAAAGGGTGACCGTTCTAATCCCTCAAACTACCGTCCTATTGCTTTAATTTCCTGCCTATCTAAAGTTTTTAATCTATCCTCAACAGGAAGATTCTTAAACATCTATCACTTCACAACCTTCTATCTGATCGCCAGTATGGGTTCCGTCAAGGCCGCTCTACTGGTGATCTTCTGGCTTTCCTTACTGAGTCTTGGTCATCCTCTTTTAGAGATTTTGGTGAAACTTTTGCTGTTGCCTTGGACATATCAAAAGCTTTTGATAGAGTCTGGCACAAAGCTTTCATTTCCAAACTACCCTCCTACGGTTTCTATCCTTCTCTCTGTAACTTCATCTCAAGTTTCCTTTCTGACCGTTCTATTGCTGCTGTGGTAGACGGTCACTGTTCTTCTCCTAAATCTATTAACAGTGGTGTTCCTCAGGGTTCTGTCCTGTCACCCACTCTCTTCTTATTATTCATTAATGATCTTCTAAACCAAACTTCTTGACCTATCCACTCCTACGCTGATGATACCACCCTGCACTTTTCCACGTCTTTTCATAGACGTCCAACCCTTCAGGAAGTAAACATATCACGCAGGGAAGCCACAGTACGCCTGACTTCTGATCTTTCTAAAATTTCTGATTGGGGCAGAGCAAACTTGGTATTGTTCAATGCTTCAAAAACTCTATTCCTCCATCTATCAACTCGACACAACCTTCCAGACAACTATCCCCTCTTCTTCAATGACACTCAACTGTCCCCCTCTTCTACACTGAACATCCTCGGTCTGTCCTTTACTTATAATCTGAACTGGAAACTTCACATCTCATCTCTAGCTAAAATAGCTTCTATGAAGTTAGGTGTTCTGAGACGTCTCTGCCAGTTTTTCTCACCCCCCAGCTGCTAACTCTGTACAAGGGCCTTATCCGTCCATGTATGGAGTATGCTTCACATGTCTGGAGGGGTTCCACTCATACTGCTCTTCTAGACAGGGTGGAATCAAAAGCTTTTCGTCTCATCAACTCTCCTCTAACTGACTGTCTTCAGCCTCTCTCTCAACGCCGCAATGTTGCATATCTAGCTGTCTTCTACCGCTATGTTCATGCTAACTGCTCTTCTGATCTTGCTAACTGCATGCCTCCCCTCCTTCCGCGGCCTCGCTGCACAAGACTTTCGTCTTTCTCTCACCCCTATTCTGTCCACCTCTCTAACGCAAGAGTTAACCAGTATTCTCAATCATTCATCCCTTTCTCTGGTAAACTCTGGAACTCCCTGCCTGCTTCTGTATTTCCACCTTCCTATGACTTGAATTCCTTCAAGAGGGAGGTTTCAAGACACTTATCCACCAATTTTTGACCACTGCTTTGACCCTTTTATGGGACTGCCATTTCAGTGGGTATTTTTTTTTATTAGATTTTTGTTGCCCTTGGCCAGTGTCCTTCCTACATGAAAAAAAAAAAAAAAAAAACAGTGACGTGTGTGACAATGAGCCTGGCAGAGTTGACAAGCTGAAGAGGTGAGGCATCCCAGACACTGCCCCTCCCTCACACACTGCTCAGCCTGCATTGGCCCACACAGGCATACCCAGTCAGTCAGTCAGTGTCCTGGCACAGGCCGCCTCTCCCTCGCCAGCTCCAGCCAGCGTGCCTTGCCTCACCAGCCGGGGGACACACATACTTGTCACTGGTGAGTTTGTTGTGCACCACAGTCAGGCAGGGTGTGTCTGCTGGTGCACCCTCACTCTGCCAGCCCCTCTGCCATCCCTCTCACTGACCAGGAGTCTCTCCCACACCCAGCACCGCCCATGCCAGGACCCACAGAACCGTCACCCACGCCCCTCCCATCCATCCACACCTCACGGAAAAACTAGTCTTGTTTGGTCTCAGCAGCGGCACACACACACACACACACACACACACACACATTAGATTAGACTTACCTTTAGGATTAATGTTAAGTTTTTCCCCACCCCCTATGTACATTTTCAGTTTGTTAACTGCCTAAATAATAAACCGTTTATTATTATTATTATTATTATTATTATTATTATTATTATTATTATTATTATTATTACACAACAGGATATACAACACCAGTTTGGAAGAAACCTAAGCTAACCAAACTTAACCAAATCAAACCAAGCCTAACCTAAGGTAAGCTATATGGCAATACTGACCTGTGTGTTTTGGGGCACCTTGACAGCATTGTGCATTGCGCCCTTCAGTACCTCAACACTGCACAAAATAAAGAAACCAACTATTATCATTATTATTATTATTATTATTATTATTATTATCATCATTATTACCACAGAGACAGAGATAATGGCATTTGTGTGTGTTTTGATGTGTTTTATATTGCACTTTTATCAACAGTAGACAAAGTCTCTCTCTCTCTCTCTTTCTCTCTCTCTCTGTTGTTATAATCCACAAGTCAAATTAAGGAGTTTTATATTTTCTCAATTTAAAATCTATTCATTTCAAGTTATTCTTAAAAAATAATAATAATTAAATAATAAGCTACTTAATACATCTTTATATTGTAACCAAAGCCTTTATTATTAATATTATTTATTATCATTATTATTATTATTACTACTATTATTATTATTATTATTATTATTATTTCTATTATTAGTGTGATAGTTGCCTCAGATGCTTCAGCTAACTATAGGCTTGCTCAAGTACCTATGTAAGCCTATGTATATTGACAGCTCACAAAATATGCAGACCTGTGTATATTGACAGGTCACAAACACACACACTGATATCATTCAAATCACATAAATACTATACCAATAAATACATCTCTCTCTCTCTCTCTCTCTCTCTCTGCCTACCTCTCTAGTGCCAGGTTCATGTCAGAGGTCATCATGGTGCCAATGTCAACGAGGAAAACGTAAATCGTGTTGGCTTGGTTGAGATCAGGTCAGGTCACCCACCAAGCCAGCTGTCCAATCACAATCAATGAAGCTCTGGGCCAAAGGGAGGGCTGATGGTGATCTCTTGTCGACCAATAAGGTGACTCGGTTTTTGCTTGGCTGAGGAGAGAGAAAGAGAGAGGTTAGGTTAGGTTATGGTCAGGTCAAGTTAGGTTATGTTAGGTTTTGTTTGGTTTGGTTAGGTTAAGTTTGGGTGAGTTAGGCTAAGTTAGGTATGGGTAGGTTAGATATGGTTAGGTTAGGTTAGGTTAGGTTAGGTTAGACTGCTTTAGATTTGGTTGCATTATATTTGTTTGGGTCAGGTTAGGTTAGGCCAGGCTGGGTCAGGCTAGGTCAACGCATTGCCTGTGGTACAAATGCACCAAAAACACCTTGTCATTTTCTTATACCATCACTTTAGTTATCCTGGTAAATCTGCATTTCACATTTCACGCAGGGAAGCCACAGAACACCTGATTTCTGATCTTTCTAAAATTTCTGATGGGGCAGAGCAAACTTGGTATTGTTCAATGCCTGAAAAACTCAATTCCTCCATCTATCAACTTGACACAACCTTCCAGACAACTATCCCTTCTTCTTCAATGACACTCAACTGTCCCCCTCTTCTACACTGAACATCCTTGGTCTGTCCTTTACTTATAATCTGAATTGGAAACTTCACATCTCATCTCTAGCTAAAACAGCTTCTATGATGTTAGGCGTTCTGAGATGTCTCCACCAGTTTTTCTCACCCCCCCCCCACCCAGCTGCTAACTCTGTACAGGGGCATTATGTGTCCATGTATGGAGTATGCTTCACATGTCTGGTGGGGTTCAATTCATACCACTCTTCTAGACAGGGTGGAATCAAAAGGTTTTCTTCTCATCAACTCCTCTCCTCTAACTGATTGTCTTCAGCCTCTCTCTAATCACTGCAATGTTGCATATCTAGCTGTCTTCTACCGCTATTTTCATGCTAACTGCTATTCTGATCTTGCTAACTGCATGCCTTCCCTCCTCCTGTGGCCTCGCTGCATCAGACTTTCATCTTTCTCTCACTCCTATTCTGTCCACCTCTCTAATACAAGAGTTAACCAGTATTCTCAATCATTCATCCCTTTCTCTGGTAAACTCTGGAACTCCCTACCAGCTTCTGTATTTTCACCTTCCTATGACTTGAATTCCTTCAAGAGGGAGGTTTCAAGACACTTAGCCTTCAATTTTTGACTACTGCTTTGGACACTTTTCTGGGACTGGCATCTCAGTGGGCTTTTTTTTTTTTTATTGGATTTTTGTTGCCCTTGGCCAGTGTCCCTCCTACATTAAAAAAAAAATAAAATAAAATAAAAAAATAAAAACTGCCATCCTCTTTAGCTCTTGCACCAGTACAACTTCTGTTTCATTTTTCTCACACAAAGACAAAGCCTCTTTGAACACGTTCCCACTCATATTCATTTTCCGATATTCATCCGCGTTTCTATTTCTTTCAGTAATCATCCCATTTGACACGTCTATTCCACCCTGGTATTACATTGGACTTGTTCTTCTCAATAACCTGCTGTGCATAATGACTAGAAGAGTACAAAACATTACCACCAATTATCACATCAACCTCCTCAATTTGTGCAAGGTGGTCAGCTTTCTGGCAACCAGCACTACACCATCTAGGTGCCTCGCAGGGCATAATGCCTCGTGTATTACCAATAATATCTTCAAATACATAAAAAAAATCACCGAGTTTTTTTTTTTTTTCATTTTTTCATTCACTTATCTCCATTTTCAATTTTGATAGTGCTACAATCATTGTTAGAGACACCCAAGTGAACGTTTCCCACCATTGGTAAATGATCGGATCCGACAAGCTGATACAGAACTTTAACATGTTTGACACAGACATCCTTTGAGCTTCCTCCTACAATATGGTCTAACCACTTACAGCAGTAGTTACTGTAAGGTATAAAATCAAAGTGTTACCATCCATCACGTTAAAACAAACAATTTCTCTCACAAAAGGTCACCAAGTTGTTCCAGGCTCTGCTCATAAAAGGATCTGCATCAAAACCACCTAAAATAAAAATGAAATTAAAATCATGATTGATTAAAACACTTGAAATGTTCTAAGGCAAACCACCTGTGAAGATATTCTTCAAGTGTCTTCCTTTCCCATGTTACACTCCTCATATATACATTTATTACATGAATGTTCAAATAACCCACTGGTAATTGCAAAGCAATATAATCTTTCTCAACCAGAAACACCTTTACCTTAAACGTCAAATCTTTCTTCCATATACAGGCCAGTCCACCTTCACACCTCCCTACATTGGATACAAGAGCTTTTCCAGAGTAGGCAGCTTGCACACTTACACCCTCACATTTCTCACTGACAAAATCTGTCACCAAGTCTGTCCTCTAAAGCAAAAGTCTTGTAGAAAAAAAAAAAATAAATAAATAAAATAAAATAAAAACTCATACTGAAAACCAGTTAAAGTGCGAATGACATCAATATTCTTCCTAAAAGAACAACAATTATATGTACAAACTTTTACATCCATATCAAAAAATTATATATATATATATATATATATATATATATATATATATATATATATATATATATATATATATATATATATATATATATATATATATATATATATATATATATATATATATAAGAAACGTTAATGAGTAAAAGAATTACATTTTCTTTGAGTTTCTGTTAAAATATTTCTGTATTATGACATCCTCCGGCCATAATTGAGACTTAAAAAGTTTCATTGTATGAGTTAGATGTTGTAATGGTAATCAGTGAAGAGACCAATTCAGCGGTGTTGGGATCCCTTTACTGATTCAACCTGTTAACATCCAAACAGTCAATTTTCCCACCAAAATTTAAGATGAAACGTCCAAGCCATGAAATCACACCACAGTAACAAAATACAGAATGCATCATTCAATAACCAAACCAGGAAATCACATCACAGTAACAAAATACAGAATATGTCAGTCAATAACTAAGTGTTTGAATCAACCATAAACTTCAGGTGAACTCAATACATGAAAATAGGTGCACGAAAAGTCAAATTCACAACATTGCCGCACCGTCTCTTGACACATCACACGAATAACATCAGTCAGTCAGCACAGGTCCCACATTGAAAAACACATGGAGACAGGGCACCACCCACTTCACCACACTGCTGAAATGTATATTATAGTCCTAATAACTACATACATGCACCGTCTCACCACAGATGACGCAAAATTCTCCACCGGGACCCCGCCATGTTTCATTTATCTCACCCTCTCATCGCTGGAATAATCACTAATACCAACACAAATTAACCCTGCTACTGACCCAAACCTGAATATCGTTGCATAAAGAGTCAAAAGAGATATTTAACACAAAGTACAGATCCTGGACACAACTCTGACATATCTGCACGCTGCCTAAGCTGGGCTCCTCTGAGACCCGGAAACAACAACACTACGTCGTCAGTCTCTGCCTCTGTCCTGCTAAAGCAACACAACCATACAATCCTATTAAACATTAAACATAAACATGTACGAACATTTATGCACTGAATCCATAAATTTCCCTGCATGATACATTTTATGTAATTCAATAGTCCAACATAATTACCAAGATAGACAGAGTTGTAACTTAAACACCACAATACAACCCGTAAATAAACATCGCGCAGGTGGATCACTTATTCAGTAATACTTACATATTACATTTTTTTTTTTTTTTTTTTTTTTATGTAGGAAGGATACTGGCCAAGGGCAACAAAAATCAAATAAAAAAAAATGCCCACTGGAATGCCAGTCCCTAAAAGGGTCAAAGCAGTTCTCAAAAATTGGTGGATAAGTGTCTTGAAACCTCCCTCTTGAAGGAATTCAAGTCATAGGAAGGTGGAAATACAGAAGCAGGCAAGGAGTTCCAGAGTTTACCAGAGAAAGGGATGAATGATTGAGAATACTGGTTAACTCTTGCGTTAGAGAGGTGGACAGAATAGGAGTGAGAGAAAGAAGAAAGTCTTGTGCAGCGAGGCCGCGGAAGGAGGGGAGGCATGCAGTTAGCAAGATCAGAAGAGCAGTTAGCATGAAAATAGCGGTAGAAGACAGCTAGAGATGCAACATTGCGGCGGTGAGAAAGAGGCTGAAGACAGTCAGTTAGAGGAGAGGAGTTGATGAGACGAAAAGCTTTTGATTCCACCCTGTCTAGAACAGCAGTATGAGTGGAACCCCCCTAGACATGTGAAGCATACTCCATACATGGACGGATAAGGCCCTTGTACAGAGTTAGCAGCTGGGGGGGTGAGAAAAACTGGCGGAGACGTCTCAGAACACCTAACTTCATAGAAGCTGTTTTAGCTAGAGATGAGATGTGAAGTTTCCAGTTCAGATTATAAGTAAAGGACAGACCGAGGATGTTCAGTGTAGAAGAGGGGGACAGTTGAGTGTCATTGAAGAAGAGGGGATAGTTGTCTGGAAGATTGTGTCGAGTTGATAGATGGAGGAATATTACATACAACACAGACCTTACATAGAAATAAATTTCTAATATATTGTGATTTTTACTATAATCACAATACATATATGCACTACATTTTTTTCATACTTGGAGACCAGCCGAGGCCACAAAAACCGGAAAATGGCCGTTAATGTTCTGCTGTCATAGAAATAACGCTAACACTGAAATTCAAGTTTAGTAACGATTTCTTAATGCAAAGTCTTAGGTGAAAAAAAAAAAAAAGAAACAGGTTCCATAGTTACCTATTAAAAGATATGAATAAGTGAGGTTACTGGTTAACTCCTGCATTCGTAAGACACATATCTATAAACATTACTAACCGTGAAATTCAATAACGTTTTAATGCAGCAAATATTTATATTATTATAGGAAATTTATCACGAGAATGAATTAAGAGCCAACTTTCAATTCATCAGCGTCATTGTACAAAGTGCAAAACACCTAAAGCGAAATTCACCAAATCTGTTATTCTTTTCGGTCTCTCCAGGTTATTAATGAATTTTTGTCTTGTGGAAATAATTTATATTGGAGATCTGTCTCTTGTCCCAGGCTTTCTGTCTACATTATCGTGACCTTTGACATTATCATTATTCTCATCGTCGCTGTTATCAGTTGTTTGTGGTCTTTATCCCTCTGACTTGTGTGGTTTCGTCTCAGGCTTAATTAAGTGACCAGCTGCCTAAAGCCCTAGGTAAGTTTAGAGTATAACTTTCAAAGAAACCACTGTGACTACAAAACGCGCAATCGAATATTTCAAGGATTTAAGTGCCAATAGCTACAATTTAGCTTACAAGTCTTACTCAAATTACCATATTACCATTACCTGTTATCCAATGGCTTATATCGTGACGTCAGTAATCTTCATTATTATCGCTATTCTCGTTGTAATCATTCTCATATGCACTTGATCTGCACCCTGTGCAAAACAAGTCACGTCACCAATTGTGGAGGGATGTCACCACCAAGTAAACAAATCTATCAGAATGGTTGCTGTTCTCGTTACCATCGCTACCGTCACATGACATCCGTACAGAGGCGGTGTTCACTTCCTTCCTAATGAAACACGAGGCCAAACAGCAGAGGTCACTGGCTGATCTGTCATCCCTGTCAGCCCTCCCGGTGACCCGCGCTGACCTTTCTCAATCCATGGTACATCCCCACGCTAAATGTGGTTGTTATAGTTCAAGTAATGTGGGCGTGTGCGCACACACACACACACACACACACACACACACACACACACACACACACACACACACACACACACACATAGATGTGAAAAAATGCGCATAAAATTTTCTGAACTCATTTCAAACTTTCATTTTCTGGCAAAGCCAAGCCAGTCAGGGACAAACTTTTCTAATAAACTTAGTCTTCCGGGGCAGGTTGGGCTGGGACCTCACCAGACTCCTAAAGCAGCACTTCGCTGCCAATTTAAAAAAGGCGGAGTGGGAACAATAGCAGAAATATATGTTCTTTGAATTACGCAACAACGATTATTCAGAGGTGAGTGACCGAACGCTTCCATAACATAGCAAGTCATCACAAGACAGGCGGGTATGTGAGACTGTCTCGTGGATTATTCAGAGGTGAGTGACCGAACGCTTCCATAACATAGCAAGTCATCACAAGACAGGCGGGTATGTGAGACTGTCTCGTGGATTTTTTTGATAGCATCAGAAAACGTCGTGTAATATTAAGGTGTAACTTCAGGAGTACATTTGCACACTAAACTAGCTTACATTTAGGGAATGTGCTACATTCAAGTCAGACTACACACACACACACACACACACACACACAGTTGGTAGCGCAGTGATTCACGCCTGATTCATACTCGGGAGGACTCAGGTTCGAATTCTGGGTAAGGTCAGAAGTCTTTGGGTGGACTTCTTTGCAGTGTAGCCACTGCTCACCTGGCAGTGATTAGGTACCTGGTGTAAATCGGAATTAGTGACCCGCAGCTAGGTAGGATAAACAAACTCTGAATAGAAAAAATACACACGGGGTGACCTGACTATCCCGTGTCTAGTCTACCAGGTTGACCGGCGCCATCTGGCACCCAAAGTATTAACTTGTAACATACTTCCTTAAAGTTAAATGTGTATGTATATTACTGTATAAGTACGCAATATGTGGATGTTCAGCTATAAGGCTGCAAGATTAATAAACCGAATATTATTATTATCTATTATAATTATCATTATTATTCATAATTATTACTATTATTACACACACACACTTCCGAACTCATGCCATGTTTCTCCCTATTTAAAGACCATAAGAACATAAGGAAAGCTGCAAGAAGCTAGTAGACCTATACGTGACACCCTCTGCAAGACAACAAGAAAAAAAACAAAAACATACCATCTATAGCCAGTTTGTAGCCACTTATTCTTATCAACTATACAATGGATTTGAAATACTTACTCTCAATGCTGACGATACGAAATTTCTGTGTCAAAAGTCCTTCACAGGCACCAGCGCGCCCTGCATCACTCCACCTCACCCAACACCCCAGCAAAGACTGGCCAGGGTCACCACTCACCACTGCCACACACCATTTCTCATCCTCGCTGGTCTGTTGCTCGTACATACCACCAATATATTATTTTCTTCGATCAACAACTTAAATTTCTTTGATTTAGGAGCATCTTCTTGTAGCTATCTCATCATATGATTACTTAGTGCAGCGCAAGGTGGCTTTAGTACCAGGTGGATATCACATAAACCATCTTTATTTAGTTGGTGAAGCTTATCGTGATGGCAAACCTTACTGAATGCGCACATGCCTCGTCAGACTTAGTAATCGAGTTTAGTCACTGCTATCCGTTTTCAATATAAACACATCCAGGCTTATAAACAACTGGTGCCCATAGTCTACTGTTGCAGAACAGAGAATATCATAGTCAGGTCCTAATTTCTAGTCCATCTTGATCAACCAGGAGAGAAGGGAGGAAGGGATGAGGGTGGGTGGTCATTTCAGGGTTAACAAAGCGTCAGTAGCTCCAACTAGCTCGTTGTGCGGTCTCCAATCCTCAAAAATATTCGCTTCATATCTTGTTTCCTTCGCACAACTTTTCATTATTTTAAGGCAAGAATTCAAATATGTTGAAACTAGTGGTGTATCTGCAAATTATACACAGGCATCTGTAAAACAAGGGTGAAATTATCATTATCATACGTTACTGTAACGAGACAGATCTGAAGCACTTAACATAAAAGGAAACGATTCTTGTGTGTGTGTGTGTGTGTGTGTGTGTGTGTGAGAGAGAGAGAGAGAGAGAGAGAGGATTATCCACCCTCGTTGCATGTTAGCAATGAAATACTCATTTGTAACATGTCATATATACTTCATATTTGTCAAGATATTGTAACATTGTAAACAGTAAAGGTTTAGCAGAAAATGAATTGATCCGATATTAAAATTGTGGTATGAATTTAACTGACTCTTACAATATTCCCTCCACTCTCCAAACACTCCAATTAGAGGCGATGGAAGGGCGATCAGTGTTGGTGGCAAGTGTGATGCCGGGGAGCAAGTATATCCTTAATTAACACGGTCGGAATATCACACGCACGAAAGAAGATTTTTATCAAAAGTTTTAATTTGTTCTGTTATTTCCAAAAGATCTCCAGTTTCAGTTTTCTCTTTTATTTCGGAAATCAATCTGCACATTATAAGTTTCAAATGTGAGCCACAAAATTAATTTTCCCGTCGTGCACTGAATAAGATGGAGGCAAATATTGCGATGCCGCGACACACAACCCTTTCAATTTTACCTTTTTGACAGCCGAATGTGTCGCTTTTTTTTTTTTTTCTTTGCATTTGCTGGTCTTCTTCAAACACACATATAAAATAGTAACAACATCAACAACAACAATAACACTGTTACTGTTACTGCACACTTTTCTATCCACAATATAATGAAAAAAAAAAAAAAACATTGGAAGGGCAGCATTTCGATTACAACGTGAAGGAAACTCCATCAGCCGCCACAGCACCTCACGCATAAGTAACCCTTGCCGTGAAAACCAGCGGGCCATAACACAATTAGCTCACTGATGACTCTCACTAGACAATGACAAATGATCTGAGAGTATTAACAGTTCTCTTCATTTAATTAATTGATGAGAATGATCCAGACAGCTGCCTAGATCTTCGACCAAGTGCACACTGTCCTAACGTTATTCTTTACTCGCCTAAGAATCAGCGTCTCATTTTTTACTTATACTCGTGTATTCCTTATTATTATATTCTGGCTAGGAAAAATGTACAATGTAGGAAATAAAGCACAGAGTTATCTTTTTGGGTCTTTTTTTTTATCTTTTTTATGTAGGAGGGGCACCGGCCAAGGGTGACACATCTGCAATAAATATAAAAGGCCCACCAAGGTGCCGGTCCCCGAACAGAGTCGAAAGCGGTAGTCAAAAATTACAGGATAAGTGTCTTGAAGCCTCCCTCTTGAAAGAGTTCAAGTCATAGGAAGGTGGAAATACAGAAGTAGGCAGGGAGTTCCTGAGTTTACCAGAGAAAGGGATGAATGATTGAAATAGTGGTTAATTCTTGTATCAGAGAGGTGGACAGAATAGTGGTGAGAGAAAGAAGAAAGTCTTGTGCAGTGAGGCCGCGGGAAGAAGGGAAGCATGCAGTTAGCAAGATCAGAAGAGCAGTTGGCATGAAAATAGCGGTAGAAGACAGCTAGAGATGCAACATTGCGGCGACGAGAGAGAAGCTGAAGACAGTCAGTTAGAGGAATTGCTAAGATGAAAAGCTTTTGATTCCATCCTGTCTAAAATAGTGGTACGAGAGGAAGCCCCCCACCCAACAATATATGTAAAGCATATTTCATACATGAACGGATAAGGCCTCTGTACAGAGTTAGCAGCTGGGGAGGTGAGAAGAACTGGCGGGGATATCTCAGAACACCTAACTTCATAGAAGCTCTTTTACCTAGAGATGAGATGTGAAGTTTCCAGTTCAGATTATAAGTAAAGGACAGACTGAGGATGTTCAGTGTAGAAGAGGGAGACAGTTGAGTGTCATTGAAGAAGAGGGGATAGTTGTCTGGAAGGTTGTGTCGAGTTGATAGATGGAGGAATTGAGTTTTTGAGGCATTGAACAATACTAAGTTTGCTCTGCCCCAATCAGAAATATTAGAGATATCAGAAGTCAGGCGTTCTGTGGCTTCCCTGCGAGAATCATTTACTTCTTGAAGTAGTAGTAGTAGTAGTAGTAGTAGTAGTAGTAGTAGTAGTAGTAGTAGCAGTAGTAGTAGTAGTAGTAGCAGAAGCAGAAGCAGCAGCAGCAGCAGCAGCAGCAACAGCAGCAGCAGCAGCAGCAGCATTAGTAATAGTAGTAGTAGAAGTACTACTACTACTACTACTAATACTACTACTACTACTAGTAGCAGTAGTAGTAGTAGCATTAGTAGTAGTAGTAGTAGTAGTAGTAGTAGTAGTAGTAGTAGTAGTAGTAGTAGTAGTAGTAGTTGTTGTTGTTGTTGTTGTTGTTGTTGTTGTTGTTGTTGTTGTTGTTGTTGTTGTTGTTGTTGTTGTAGGTAGTAGTAGCAGTAGTGGTAGTAGTAGTAGTAGTAGTAGTAGTAGTAGTAGTAGTTGTTGTTGTAGTAGTAGTAGTAGTAGTAGTAGTAGTAGTAGTAGTAGTAGTAGTAGTCTATCAACTATGAGTAAAGCAATATATAAATAAAACAAAGGCATCTCTTTCCTAAATACATACTTAATCATGTAATGATGTCCAAACGCACCTGAGCCCAGATTGCCTACACACCCACTTAAAGAAAGGAAGAAAAGGACAAATATAGATAAGAATCCATAATACCGATAGGAGAGCACAAGTGTAGCTCAGGTCTTGTATACGACAACTAGGTAAATACACACACACACACACACACACACACACACACACACACACACACACACACACACACACACACACACATCCCACTGATAAAAAAGAATTTCAAAGGATGTAGGAAAACGAGATAAAAATCAAAGTATTTCCATTCTGAATATCTATGAATGTTGCTTTAGTGTTCTCTCTTACGTAGGATTTTATAGTGAACTGTAAGCTGCGTTACATTTCTTTTTTAACATGATACCGTTCGCGCTTATTTTTACAGTACAATTAAGGGAGAAAAGTATATGATAGTTGTACAGCAGCAGGAACAGCAGCAGTAGTAGTCGTAGTCGTAGTAGTAGTAGTAGTAGTAGTAGTAGTAGTAGTAGTAGTAGTAGTAGTAGTAGTAGTAGTAGTAGTAGCAGTAGTAGTAGTAGTACATAAGAACATATGAACATAAAGAATAAGGGAAGCTGCAAGAAGCCAACAAGCCAGCACGTAACAGTCACCCTATGAAACATACATACAGTATCTACTTATTTTCGTGTATGATCACTATCCATACATTCCTATAATTTTCTGAAGCTTAGTACCAACAGTTTGATTAATGAGCCCATTCCACTCATCTACCACTCTATTTCAGAACTATTTCCTTCCTCTCGTTTTCTTAAACCTAACTTATTTTCAAGTTTGAATCCGTTATTTCTTGTTCGTAGTAGTAGTAGTAGTAGTAGTAGTAGTAGTAGTAGTAGTCATAGTAGTAGTAGTAGCTACGGTAATAACACTCATGAAAATTATAACTACTAATATGAATAATAATGACATTAAACACTCACGTGTAATGTGCTGCACTGAAATTTTTATCCAAGTGCAGCTTTGTATGCATGGACTGTGGAGGGTTTTAATGACTATAACGGCTAAACTGCGTATCGAGTGACATTATATACGAATATTGAACGTGCTTTATCAGGAATTATGAAATTACGGAAAACTTTACACAGATCGCATTGGCTCATTATAGACTGACTGTAAACTGAAGGTAATGTTAAAAAAAAAAATAAATGAATAGATGAATAAACAAATAAATAAATAAATAAATAACAAATAGATAAATAAACAAATAAACAGATGAATGAATAAACTAGGAATGTGACAGACCATAAGAATTTATTTATTTATTTATTTATCTATTTTCCACTATGGAGGCTTATCTCAACTTTCCTTTGTTGCTTTTCATGTGTGTACAAGAAAGGCAATTTTCCCTCATTAGCCGCGAGGTTCATGGTACAAATACTGCTTTGTTTGGTAATCATTAAGCACATTGTTACAAACTCTTCATTATTATCGTCACCATCTTTAAATAACAGCTTATGAGGAAAACAACAAACAAAAGACAATGTTATGATGGAATGTGGAAAAAAAATAATAGGCAGACATTTCTGAAATTAATTTAGCTTCCCTATTGAAACCATTTTTTACTTAGCTTTGTTAATGAACGACAATGACTCTTTTATTTTATCTATTTATTTATTTATTTTTCTATTAACTAACCTCTTACACACGCGGAAACATAATCTCGTACTGCATCTCACATATTAATATCAAACCATGAAAAAAATCTAGAGGTATACGCCACATTCTCACAAGAAGGAGCAAGCACCCACCAGCCACACGAGCCACGCCACAATGCACGGGCGCCTTGAGACACCCCCCACCACCATCTAGGGGCGGGCAGGCGCTCACAGGCGGCAAATTCCGTTTTCTGTGACGCGGAATACCCTGAGTATGCAGCAATTTTTAGCCTCCAGTGTCCAGGAAATTGACCTTTACACACACTGTTGCTCCCTCGTCGCCATGAAAACTCTCGCAAATGGGTTATATCTTCCACTTGTGATGTCAGTCCCGGGCGGGTGTGAGGGTGAAGAAGGGCCAGCGAGCAGCAACGGTGGAGAGAAATGGTGAGAACACAAAAAGCCTCTGCAGGGAGCCGGGACTGGCCGCCTTGACATGTTGTGGCTGATTTGAGAGAATGGCACCGCGGGAGGGGACTTGGCCACGCTGAGGGGACGCGAGACACTGGGCTGCAAAGGTTAACGATTTTGAAGCTACAAAGATTCTCCTTAAATTGTTCCACTTTTTCGCAGCACACAGTGGCGGTGTCACTGGCTGGATTAAAGTGTCAGGAAAAGGTAGCAGGGAGGGTGGATATCCTAGCATCTGAAGGGAGGTGGAGACGAAGAAGAGGGAGTGTGTGCTCTGAGAGCAGGTGAAAGATAAAGTAAAATGTTTGTGCTTTGTAGACGACGAAAAGAGAGACGAAAAGAAAACGATCACAGGACGAAACTAAGGAAAGGAAAGGGGTAAAGGAAGAGAAAGTGCCATGAAAATGTAAAGGGGATACCTGATTTTTTTTTTTTCTTTTTTTTTTTTTTTTTTTGTGTGTGTGTGTGTGTGTGTGTGTGTTCAGTAATGACGCAGCAGCATGGAGATGATGCCCCTTCGATCTTGTGTTCCGGGTTCGTGATGAGTTCGCTTCCCGGCTTAAATCCGCGCCCTTAAAGAACAAACTATTCAAATTATGCAGTCAAGTATAACAGGAGGAAAGGCAGCAGTAGTAACAGCGCCAGTAACCTTGATGCGGAGAAATCTCTCTCTCTCTCTCTCTCTCTCTCTCTCTCTCTCTCTCTCTCTCTCTCTCTCTCTCTCTCTCTCTCTCTCTCTCTCTCTCTCTCTCTCTCTCTCTCTCTCTCTCTCTCTCTCTCTCTCTCTCTCTCTCTCCACCAGAATATACAGCTTAACCTTTAGACATCCACGTTATCCGGGGAAGCTGGTATCATGGCTGGTACCAGCTTGAACTTACTAGGCGGCTAAGTAGCTTTGCTTGTGGTAGAGGTCAATATAAATGGTGCAGCATCGCATCTCAAAATATAAAACACGTAAGGCGGTGTGAAGAGTGTGGAAAGATACACTGCCCTTAGGTGTTGTCGCTTGCAGTAACTCACAGATGCCTACACGAGCACGCGAGAGGGAGGCTCATCGACCTGCAATCCCAGTGATTTCCCTGAAGAGGCGGTCATATCTCCTTCCATCTACATCTATCAGGATTTCTTGATACATTAATGCCTCAGGGTGTACTCTTAAGGTAGAATCGCTGCCACATATTTCATAACTGAATGTCATGAATTATCTATGAAGCAAGACACTTCCGGAACTAATTACAAGTGGGCCTTTTGTAAATACTATTGAGGAGGAAGGTGACAACAGACAAAACAGAGGGAGGTTTTACATCATCCCAGTGCAAAATGTGCAATGTGTGCCCACATCTGTGGATCACTGCAGGGCATGTTGTGTCTCTGCCCGATCATAACATTGGTTCTCCTCTCTCCAGACACGGGGACAAATATAAAATACTTAATCACATAATCGCAAATTAGTGTGTGTGTGTGTGTGTGTGTGTGTGTGTGTGTGTGTGTGTGTGTGTGTGTGTGTGTGTGTGTGTGTGTGTGTGTGTGTGTGTGTGTGTGTATACATGTGTGCGTCTTCGTGACACAATTGTTGTTGCATTTCGGGAACCATGGACTGGGTAGGGATTTCTTTTCTTTTTTTTTTTTTTTTCTTTCTGCAAAGTTTAATTACTTTTTATCAGCATCCTTTACTTGCAAAAAAAAAAAAAAAACATACATCATGATCTTTTAAGATGTGGTGAGTAATTTTACAATGAAAAAAAAAAAGTTTAATCTAGACATGAGCAGCACACCATGTCCATCTGGGTGTGTTGGTGGTGGCGGTGGTGATGCATGTCACTCCTGTCATGAAAAGCCTGCAAGGCGTCTGTCGCGGAAAAAAAAAAATAAAAATAAAAAACTCTAGGAGTCGACAGGGAATGAGATGGAGAGATGGATCTGCGACAAACTAGAGAGAGTGGGCGCAACAGACGGTGGTGGGGAGAGAAGCAACTGAGAATATTCATTCATGGAGCCAAACTTTGACACTAGGGAGACAGCAGAGGAGAAGAGGTGATACATGTGAGCCGTTACACGTTGCAGTGTATCCGTTTATCAAGAGGAAAAGCGTTGGTGAAAGTGAGAAAGATGCACATGTGAAATATCTTGAAATTCTCGGGGGAAATTACCGCTGCATAATGATGCCAAACACTTACAATATAAACACACCAAAAGCTTCAGCCTCGTATGTTTCTTCTCGCCGGATGTTTAATGTAACAGCGTATCTTTGGAGTTCTGAATGATCCCAAAGGTGTGTGTGTGTGTGTGTGTGTGTGTGTGTGTGTGTGTGTGTGTGTGTGTGTGTGTGTGTGTGTGTGTGTGTGTGTGTGTGTGTGTGTGTGTGTGTGTGTGTGTGTGTGTGTGTGTGTGTGTGTGTGTGTGTGTGTGTGTGTGTGTGTGTGTGTGTGTGTGTGTGTGTGTGAGTGTGTGTGTGTGTGTTTACACAGGAAAATATTAATAATAAAGCAAATTTCAGCGCAAGAAAGAAAACAATGGTCAGGGGAACGGTAGGATAACAACTATATGAGGAGGGAGTGAGAACACCTCTCTATGAAGCTATGAGAGCTATGAAGCTGTGAGAGCTAGGGAGAAAAGAGGAATGTGGGGAGTCAGGACCCTGGATAGATGTTGGCTGATGACGGAGGAGGAGGAGGAAGGGAGAGCTTAACTGTGGGTGCTATAATGCTAAAATCAAGAGAGAGGGAGGAAGAGAGAGAGAGAGAGAGAGAGAGAGAGAGAGAGAGAGAGAGAGAGAGAGAGAGAGAGAGAGAGAGAGAGAGAGAGAGAGAGAGTGTGTCTCCTTCAGCACCATACGACAGACTTGTTGGAAACCTAAACGGAAAAAAAAGAGGCTGTGGGCTCAAGGAGTTGATTAGACTGGCTGGAACAAAAATGAATTAGCGAGTGATTTATGGCAGGGACCAAGGTGGCCGCTCCCTCAAGAGTAGTGTGCAGAGGTGTGGGGGGGGGGGTGAGGTGGCTACAGGATACAGAATCCGGTAAGCCACTGTAAGGAAATGATGCAGTGTGTGGGTGATGGGGAGAGTGAAGGGAGATGATAACTGTCTGTAAGCCATCTATTCTTCATCATGTTATCTATCACTCATTCAGTCCATCATATCCTATTTATCAATCAATCAGTCAATCAGCCTATCTATCTATCTATCTATCTATCTATCTATCTATCTATCTATCTATCTATCTATCTAACCGTCTGCCTGTCTGTCTCAAAAGGTGTGTGTCTCAAGGAGTTCTCGTCCTCCTCCTCTTCTCTTCATCGTGGCAAACTGTCAGGAGACAGGGAAGCGTTTCAGTGCCTCAAATTATTTCTTTCATGATAGAATTCCTTATAATATACACATATTATTGAATTTTATCGCATTAGAAGCATGTGTGCCCTTCTGAGAAATAAATCAACAATAATCATAATCATTACGTCACTGCTCTGTACAGACTTACTAAATTATAAAGACTTGCGGTGTAAAAACAATGAAAAGACTATCCAGCTTCCTCAGACGCTGCATGAATGCTGCAGATGAAACACAACTTTCCACTGAATCTGCTTTGCAAGTCTTGTTAACGAATACTGAAATTGCTTCTGCACGTGTAATGAAACAAGAGGAAGACTGACAAAGGAAAATGGGAAAGGGGAGAAATAATAGTCAAGTGAATTATGGAGGAGAATGAAAAGTAGGAAGAGGAGAAGGAGAGCCTATGAAACGTACAAAATAGCTCGTGTCTGTAAAATATGGTTACCAACAACCAGCTGGTCTGTTGAGCCTATTACATGGCCTATATACTGCTCACAATTAATGGCTACATATCAAACACATTACCCATCATGCAGACACCAGACTCCGCGCTACTGTGTGAAGACACCCGCGTTCGAGAAATATGTAATAAGGAACTTAACTATATGTGTATTCCGTGTTCCCCAAAATACGAAGAGCAAAGCAGAGGTAACGTTTGCGATCAATTTGTTACGAAGAGTG
Organism: Scylla paramamosain; assembly: GCF_035594125.1. Classification (NCBI taxonomy): domain Eukaryota; kingdom Metazoa; phylum Arthropoda; class Malacostraca; order Decapoda; family Portunidae; genus Scylla; species Scylla paramamosain. Next base: position 833,033 of record NC_087155.1, read on the forward strand.
AGATCTGACAAAGCAAACTCGCCTAGAACACTGAATTTGGAATACCACAACTTTCCTTGTACCTAACCAGTGAGTAGCTTCTGAATGCCCGGCCACGGAAACATTACTGACTACAACGTGCACGAGATGGTAATTAATCTGGTGGTGCTTGCTAACTAATGAATTTTCAACAGTTTTACTTTGGCGGCAGTTACATACAGAGCAACTCAACTCAAGTCAAGGTCGCCAGGAGCATGATTCGACGTAACGATTTTCCAGAACAACTACCTGAAATACAGACGCAATTAAACCTGACTTGTGCCGCGGTGGAAGTTACATGAGGCAGCAGCAGCAGCAGGAAGAGGAGGATAAACGGGCGGGACGCAGACCCAGAGTTTGTTGGACGGAATGAGGAAGAGGCGGCGATGGTAACTTGAAAGGGAAAGGAAGCACGGAGCGGAGGGACAAGGGAGAGTATTTAGGAGGAAGGAAATGGGGCAAAAAGTTTAAAGGTGAAGAGAAAAAAAAAAAAAAAAAAAAAAAAAAGCGGCACAGGGAAAAGGGGACGCGTGGTTAGACTAGCTGGGATGGTGAGACGCTGGGGAGAGGGAGGGAATAGGGGGAGAGGCGTGCAACCAATGGTCCGAAAAGGGAAAGCGTTGAAACCTCACAAAACAGGAGGAATAAAGAAGAGTCATGATGGAGGCACTGAAGCTCATGCGTGGCGCACCTCAAACAGAAATGCAACGTATTCATTACTCGATATTTTGTTTCTCTCTTCCTCCTCTCTAATGAGTGGACTGACCTTTCCCTTTCTATTACAATGGAAAACTAATAGAAAAGGATAAAAACGGGAATTCAGAAGTAGTCGTGCCATTGTTGGGATTAGTAACGACATGCTTTTTCATCCACCAGGTGTTAAATTCCTTCCTAGACTGTTTCCTAGACTGACGGATTAATCTGCTCCCTTTATCAGGAGAGAGTTTTTACAATTCTGTTTTCTCTCTTTGTTTTTTTTTTTTTCCTCCTCCCGTTTGTTTCGCTCATGCATTTCTCTCTATTTCCCTCCGGTCTGTTTTTGCATTCTCTTTTTCTCCATTCTTCCTCTTTCTCTTTTTTTTCCCCCTGTCTTTTGTCCATCTGGTATTCTTTATAATTTTCTCATTTTTTTTCGTGTGTCCATTTCAATACTCTTACTTTTCTACTTTTACCTTTTAGTTTTCACTTTTATTTCTCTGTTTCTTCCTCGTATGTGAGTTTTAAACTTTGAGTCTTCCTATTTCTTTCACATTTTTTTTTTTTCAGAGATATAACACATTAAATTTGTTGATCTTTGCTCCATATTGCTACCGGTAAGCAGTCGTTGATCAGAACGGTCCAAATTATGATATTCCGGGAGATGGTTATTTGTGATCAACCCAGCAGGCCATTGCCAAAGTTACATCGCCTCCTGTTGAATTAATCACTTTTGATCGTCACACACAATCAGTATGTAATACTGACGCTCTTTAATTTACAAAAATATCAAAGACAACAGGGAATCAATGTATCTTTCCTTTGCAAAGGATTTCTCTGAAAAATAACACACACACACACACACACACACACACATCATAATATATATATATATATATATATATATATATATATATATATATATATATATATATATATATATATATATATATATATATATATATATATATATATATATATATATATATATATATATATATATATATATATATATATATATATATATATATATATATATATATATATATATATAATGAATAAATAAATAAGTAAAATAAAAATAGAAATAATGCAGGCATTAAGAGATTTGAAACACTCGACTATTTTGAGGTATGTTTAGAAAGTCTACCCGAAAGTTGCACTAGACATTGTCTTGGCACAACGACAAGAAGCTACAGGACTCATAGGTTATAGTTTTTTTTTTTCTTTGAATATACATTTGGTAGAAGAATCAATTGACAAGGCTGCCACATCATAGTGAAGGATTAGCCTCGTTTCGTGTGATCTGTGGGTTATTTTGGTGAGCGGTGAGTAGGTAGATAAAAGGCGGATATGGTGATGACTAGTTAATAGAAGGGGTGGTGATGACTAGTGGTGGTGACTATGAAGATAACAATGGTGATGATGATGACGATGATGATGGTAATGATGATGACAATGGTGATGATATTGATGATGACATTGATGGCAATGATGGAGGAGGAAACACATCAGTTTTTAAAGAGGTAAGCGGTAGGAAGAGGAGGAGGAGGAGGAGGACGAGGAGCAGAAACATCATGATGATAATGATGAAGATAGTGTTCATCATGGAACAGACATAATGTGAAAAAAAGAAAAGAAAAAAAAAAAAAAAAAAATATATATATATATATATATATATATATATATATATATATATATATATATATATATATATATATATATATATATATATATATATATATATATATATATATATATATATATATGTAAGGTAGATAGGAAACAGGGAAGCAAGATGATGATGATGGAAAAGAAAATTGGCAGAATTATAAGAAATACGTAGGAAGAGGAAGAAGAGGAAGAGGAGGAAAAGGAAGGAAAGGAGGAGGAGGAAGAGAAGGAGGAGGAGGAGGAGGAGGAGGAGGATTTGGAAGAGGAGGAGGAGCATGTGTTCCTGTCGCTATGTAAAACACGTGTTGCTGAGCAAACACAAAGCTCACACACCTTTTTAGAGAAACCTTTTCTGTGAACAACAACCATTTATACTTAGAATGTCTGCTTTGCCCTCTCTCTCTCTCTCTCTCTCTCTCTCTCTCTCTCTCTCTCTCTCTCTCTCTCTCTCTCTCTCTCTCTCTCTCTCTCTCTGTGTGTGTGTGTGTGTGTGTGTGTGTGTGTGTGTGTGTGTGTGTGTGTGTGTGTCAGTTGCCTCAGACGCCAATGTTTCAGTGAGGAAAAGAAGATGAGGTTTAGTAGAAGAGAGGTGATGTTCTACAAATTGAAAATTAGATCTGAGACCACAAATGATGCAGAAATTAATGAAGAAAAGTTAAGAGGGGTGTCAAGACACTTAGGGTCGATACAAGAAGAGCAGTCCGACCTGGGGACATCTGTGGTCCCCTCCCCGGGTGGAGACTCCGAGGTATTATTATGATGGCCATCACAATGACAACTGACAGGAAACGCTAAAGTGGTCGGCAAGACGTAAGGGAGAAGTGAGTCACTGTCACTAATTTTCAGTAGGAATTGACTATGAAAACTGTTGTAGACAATCCCTATAAAAGCAATACTGAGACTGACTACGAAAGGTTAACCCTCGACATTACCGTTATGCTGAGAGCATAACAAAAGTGATAGTGTCTGGCATGGAGGCGTACATTCCTCTTTTTCTCAACCTAAACCTTCCAAAACTTGCAAGACTTTTCTCGTGCTATACATGATGGAGAGGCAGCCCACTAAAGGTACTTGATCCTTCAATCACCAGAATCTCTGCGCTTCATATTTCTGCCAGGGACCATGCCAAGTCTTCGCTCAAACCTTTACTAAAAACTCTACCTTGGACGATTCAGGGTTTGTTCCTCCCTTTCCTCCACCCTCTGACTACTTCATGCGACCAATTAAAAGTCTTCACAATGATGTTTTCCATGCCCTGGCTAACCTCGAAAGGCTTATGGACCTGATGGGGTCCCTCCTATTGTTCTCAGAAACTGTGTCTCCGTGCTTGCACCTTGAATAGTCAAACTCTTTCAACTCTGTCTGTTAACATCTACCTTTCCTTCTTGCTGGAAGTTTGCCTACATTCAGCCTGTTCCCAAAAAAGGATGACCGTTCTAATCCCTCAAACTACCGCCCTGTTGCTTTAATTTCCTGCCTTTCTAAACTTTTTAATTTATCCTCAACAGGAAGATTCTTAAACATCTATCACTTTACAACCTTCTGTCTGGTCGTCAGTATGGGTTCTGTCAAGGCCGCTCTACTGGTGATCTTCTGGCTTTCCTTACTGAGTCTTGGTCATCCTCGTTTAGAGATTTTTGTGAAACGTTTGGTGTTGCCTTAGACATATCAAAAGCTTTTGAAAGAATATGGCACAAAGCTTTCATTTCCAAACTATCCTCCTACGGCTTCTATCCTTCTCTCTGTAACTTCATCTCAAGTTTCCTTTCTGACCGTTCTATTGCTGCTGTGGTAGACGGTCACTGTTTTTTTCCTAAATCTATTAACAGTGGTGCTCCTCAGGGTTCTGTCCTGTCACCCACTCTCTTCCTATTATTCATCAATTATCTTCTAAACCAAACTTCTTGTCCTATCCACTCCTACGCTGATGATACCACCCTGCACTTTTCTACGTCTTCTCATAGACATCCAACCCTTCAGTTCATGAAGCGAAACCACAGAACGCCTGACTTCTGATCTCTCTAAAATTTCTAATTAGGGCAGAGCACACTTAGTATTGTTCAGTGCATCAAAAACTCAATACCTCCATCTATCAACTCGACACAAGCTTTCAGACAACTATCCCCTCTTCTGCAGCGACACTCAACCGTCCCCCTCTTCTACACTGAACATTCTTGGTTTGTCCTTTACTTGAAACTTCACATCTCATCTCTAGGTAAAACAGCTTCTATGAAATTAGGCGTTCAGGGTCTTCTCCGCCAGTTTTTTTTTTTTTTTCTCACCCCCTATCCCCAAGCTGCTGTGTACAGGGGCCTTATCCGTCCATGTAAAGGCTATGCTTCACATTTATTGGGGGGTTCCACTCACACCGCTCTTTTAGACAGAGTGGAATCAAAAGCCTTTCGTCTTATCAACTCCTCTTCTCTAACTGACTGTCTTCAGCCTCTTTTTCATCGCCGCAATGTTGCATCTCTTGTTATCTTCTACTGCTATTTTCATGCCAACTGCTCTTCTGATCTTGCTAACTGCATGTCTCCCCTCCTCCCTCGGCCTCGCTGCACAAGACTTTCTTCTTTCTCTCACTCCTATTCTGTCCACCTCTCAAATGCAAGAGTTAACCAGTATTCTCAATCATTCATCCCTTTCTCTGGTAAACTCTGGAACTCCCTGCCTGCTTCTGTATTCCACCTATGTTGCGAGGTTGTAAGTAGAAATTATTCCTCAAATCTATAATCAGTAAGGCATAGTAAATAGGAAATGAGACTTCAGAGTAACCAGAAAGGAAAACTGTAAGTCACAAAATTCATAGTATGTTATATTCTTTGATAATTGCGGGTGTACGCAGCAGCCATGGCCTTGAGACGTAAGGTGTTGCCAGATGTACATCCAACCTTTTACCTGAACGTACAGTTCTCGTTTATTTATAGGTATTTATAATGTAAAGACGTACTGATTTATTGCACATACTGTAAGGTTGTGAAAGTATATGTAGAGGTGAGATTAAAAGCTTTAAAAAATATAAAAGTAAAATTCCGCTTCCCAAGTCTGATATCGTGGGCTCTGAGGAGGGAAACAATCCTGGAATCAAAATCGCATGGTAGCCACACTTGCATTCATACCTTGGGAATAATATATATATATATATATATATATATATATATATATATATATATATATATATATATATATATATATATATATATATATATATATATATATATATATGAATCGACTTGTTATTTTCCTTTTTCTGTCATTTTACGGGGTAAATAAAAAGCTTAGGAAAAAGAAATGCAGCCTGACAAGACCACTATCTCTGACAAAGCGCAACACTGTACTGGTTAAAAGTTTTTCCTTTGAAATGTTATTACAAGTTTTCTTTTCTGTGATGCCTGTCAGCACTACGTATATTTTACTTTGTTTATGCACATCTTAACACTGTTCCTCGAATACACCTTGCTGTGGCTCTTATGGTCTCTGATGCTGGATGTGAGGCTTAAAATTTCGTTACTTTATGGTGCAAACGTTTCTTATGAAGATTTAACGATAGGAGTTCGTTAAAACATTTTCCAGAAGTATTTCTCAAATTTCTTCGCTAAGTTTAAATGGCATACGCATGTATAACATTAGCTTCTCTGAAGGACGACCAGAAATACACATCCTATTTTCCCAGAATTCAAAGAGGTATCTCTTGAATTCTTTGCTCTGTGGACGTGCTCTCGCTCCCTACCGTGTCATGAAATGAAAACAAACAGAGGCACAAAGCATTACTTTTCCCAGGTGGTCTGTTGATGCAGTTATGAATAAAGAAGCATAAAATTTAAGTTAAGAGCATGACATAATCCACTTCTCAACTCTCTTTCAAAACAAATACCACCTGGTAAAGTAGAGCAGGAAATCGACTGCCTGCAAAGTATGGGTGACACACTGAAGGCACGGCTGCACTAACTCACTTTGCCAGAAACAATGAACGCAGAGCAACATAACGTAGGTCAGGTGAGGGCACAACTGCTGAGCAAGGTCAAGGCCACGCTTCTTGAATTTTCCTGGTCAGGTTCTGGTCAACGGACTTGCCAGCGTCCCGACTCATGGTCCGCCTGACGCTCGCCTGCAATCCGGTGACACACGGCGTCCAGGGAACCATTTGTCACTCCCACAGTCGGCTCAGGTCGGGTTGATGCTGCAATGGAGAACCCCCTTAGGTTTGCGGCACTGCACCGTAAGCCTCCAGCCAACAGCCGTGCAGGGAAGCACATTCATAGCCGCACCTCCCCACCTGCCGCCTTAATGAATATGGCATTACTAACGTCTGGACTGTTACGGCCAGCAATGATCGCAGCCTGACATGCACTCTCAACACTCAACACTCTCCTCCTGGCAGTTACTGATTAACTTATTTGTGAGTTTCTCGCTTTGTTCTGTCATTCAACAACTACAAGGCTACCAACAAAACATTAATGAAATCCTCAGATATTGCAAAATCATTTCATCTTTAGATTTTTCTCTGCATGTTGAATATTTACGTTACGAAATGAACACATTGTACATTTCATTTCAAGATATTTTCTTGTCACTATAATACTGAATAAAAAATAAAAAAATAAAATAAAAAATAAATAAATAAATAAATAAAAAAAAAAAAAAAATATATATATATATATATATATATATATATATATATATATATATATATATATATATATATATATATATATATATATATATATATATATATATATATATATATATATATATATATATATATATATATATATATATTTTCTGGGTAACGAGAAACAACACGTTCATAAGGATTTACGTAAATTACAACTGTATATATATATATATATATATATATATATATATATATATATATATATATATATATATATATATATATATATATATATATATATTATAACAGCCCTCGAGCTCATGGGACTTGGCTCCCTCATCCGCCACTCCTCGAGACGCCCGCAGGTTGGGAATCTCGATCTACCGCTCCACTTACATCGGGGCTTCAGACTCAAGCCTCGGGCACCAAACCCAAGCCACCTCCTGCCTTATGGTCGACACCTCAGGAGTCTACTAGTACACAGCAGAGGATCTACTTCCCTCTCCCGGGAGCTTGGATTCTGGGTCATCTTTCACACAAGCATACCAGAACACTCACAACACTCGTGCACACACATTCACGTCTCCACTCATTACACCTGTGCTACCCTCACGTCGCCACGCCACACGTTACACCTGCGCACACCCTCGTTATACAAGTGCTACACTCACGCCACACTCTCACACACACACACACACACGCATAGACAACTGCTGAGCCCGTGCCATCACTACAAGTATTTCATACTATATATTGTTAATTTATTGTCCTGCTTCATTCTTGTTCTTTTTTAAATTTTTATTGTTCCTATTCAATATATATATATATATATATATATATATATATATATATATATATATATATATATATATATATATATATATATATATATATATATATATATATATATAATCATATATCGTTGTTGGAGTTCCTAGTGTTTTAAGTTGAAGCATTTTGTGTGTCGGAGCCTGCCATCCTCTAGATTTACTGGCACACGGCTCGTGACAGGAGCACACACACCAAATACACTCAGGGAAACACACTCCGAAGCAACATTTTCACTACACAATACGCACAGCACACACTGCCGAAGAATCTTTACATCCACAAATATGCAGCAGCATAATCAGAAGAAACCAGGATGCCACAATATCGGTGAATTCAACCTCAAACAGTTGACGTGTAGACACGAGCACAGGCTGAGGTGTGAAGGATGCCATACACTTGGACACAAATCTCGCCAATCTAGTTACTACAGCGGCTGGGGATGTGGCGGGGAAGATGCTGCCGATGACATTAACCATCTTGTAAATTAAAGAAATATCGATTTGTTGTGTGTTACCGAGACGTGGCTTCGTAATGAAATTCCTGATGAACATTTAACTGTACAACACACAGGTGTGATGGTGGACGTGGAGGAGGAGTCTGCATATATGTAAGCAAGCAACTGAAGGTAAGTGTGATAAAACTACCTACTCCTAAGCAACCCGGTGTCCAGGACTTATGGACGAGTGAACAGTGCAGTAAGTTGGCAGCTTTTATTATAGGTTGTGTTTAAAGACACCCCAAGGCCACACCTTCCTCTTCTGAATATGTCCAAGATGTGTTGAAACAAATGTCTGTATGTAAGAAATGGCTTTATATGTTGATGTGATTTTAATGATGGTTTATTTTCTAAGAAAAACAAAATTGATGGTATTATCAGAAATAGCAGACTCACACCAATGATAAATGAGCCCACTAGGATGACGTCAACCACAGCCACAGTGCTGGATGTGATCATCACTAATAAACCAGAAAGTGTTTTGGCCACCTCTGTTGTTCCCGGGCCAGCACCTGATCATGACCTAATTGGCATTACAATAAATATCAAGAAGACGGAGAGAGCATGAACTAAAATCTTTTCGTCACCTTGGTAAATATAACAAGGACGCTTTGTGAGCTACTCCTGCCAGAACCCCATCACTTTGATCAAATACTGACCACAGGCCACGCTGATCTACAACTTGATATTTTAATACTAATTTTATGAGTTGTCTGGATGCGTGTGCTCCTTTAGTAACTAAGGCAGCAAGCAGACCTGCAGCGCCTTGGCTCACTGAGGGTTTGCGTGTAGCAGTGAGGCAGCGTGACGACACCCGCACCAAGCCGAGGAGAGACAGACACAATATTTGTCTGCAAAAGCAATACACGAATGAAAAGAAAGAAATAAAGTCTCCTATTGGTGTTGTTAAAATACAATTATCTTAAAAAGTCTAATAAGAGCAAGCAAAATTCATCGGCCATATTAATAAGAGCAAGCAGAATTCATCGTCCATATGGAATGTGATAAAATAATTAGTTCCCAGCAAGAAAAGCAGCTCGAGAAAAACATGAACTTCATAATGACTTTCAAAAAGCAGAATGATTTAATAATTTCTTTGCCAATGTAGGAAAGACAGCATATGACAACGCAGCAGACAGTACAGAGCAATCAGTCATCCCCCTGGACCCTTCTCTTTGTAAAGTGCAGTAGTGTGACTGAAAAATTCAGACCCAAGCCAGTAGACACCAACACACTCATATTAACAGTAAAAAGTCTTAACCAAACACGTTCTGTGGGCTCAGATGGAATTTTGCTCAAATTTATCAAGGATGCCTTATATTCTATTGCATCTTACCTGCCATGCGTCATAAATGGCTCAAATGTTACCGGAGTATTTCCTCAGGCTTGGAAAACCGCATGTGTCGTTCCTCTGCTAAAGAAAGGTGATTTTAATGATTCAAACAATTATCGTCCTGTTCCTTTTGCGGATGACACAAAGGTAGGTAAATTAATTAGGTCAGAATCAGATGCCATCACCTTGCAGGCAGATTTAGATAGAATGAATGAATGGACGGATAGATGGCAAATGCAATTTAATATCAATAAATGCAAAGTGCTTAGCGTAGGTAGAGGAAACCCACACAATAGGTACACATTAAACAACCAAACTCTGGTAGGTACAGGGTACGAGAAAGATTTAGGAGTTATAGTTAGCTCTGAATTCCGTCTAAGAAAACAATGCATAGAGGCCAGAAACAAGGCAAATAGGGTACTAGGATTCATTTCTAGGAGTGTTAAAAGTAGAAGGCCGGAAGTAATATTAAAGTTATACTTGGCGCTGGTCAGACCTCATCTAGACTACGCTGTGCAGTTCTGGTCCCCACATTACAGGAAAGATATAGGTCTATTAGAATCAGTACAAAGGAGAATGACTAAAAGGATACAGGGGATGAGGAGTATTCCTTACGAGGCGAGGTTGAAGTTGTTAAATTTACATTCTTTCGAGAGACGTAGGTTAAGAGGGGACCTGATAGAAGACTTTAAGTGGTATAAGGGTTATAACAAGGGAGATGTAAGCAAAATTATTAGGATCAGCAACCAGGCCAGAACAAGAAATAACGGGTTCAAACTTGAAAAATTTAGGTTTAGGAAGAAGATAGGAAGAAATTGGTTCTCAAATAGAGTGGTAGATGAGTGGAACGGACTCGGTAATCATGTAGTTAGTGCTAGGACATTAGAGAGCTTTAAGAGAAGATTAGACAAGTTTATGGATGGGGATAATAGATGGAAATAGATAGGTATATTTCATACAGGGACTGCCACGTGTAAGCCTGGTCGCTTCTTGCAGCTTCCCTTATTTCTTATGTTCTTTTTTTTTTTTTTTTTTTACCGGTGCTCTCCAAAATATTTGAAAAAAAATTGTATGTCAACAACTTTTGGAATTTTTAGAGGATAACAAATACATTTCTAACAGCCAGCATGGCTTTAGACTTCATCTCTCTACTGAGTCTGCGCTAACTATTATAACAGATAATATTTACAATAATATTGACCACAAGAGAGTGTCATTGTTGACGCTGTGTGATTTGTCTAAGGCATTGGACAGTGTCAGCCATGATAACCTCCTGGCAAAGTGTTCTCACCTCAACATAGACTCCTTCAACAACTATTTATACAATATGACTCTGTCAGTCAAACTGCAAAGGGCAACACCTGCTAAAGTAAATGTCCATTTCGGTGTCCCTCAAGGCTCCATTCTTGGACCAGTACTGTCCACTATACATGTTAATGACATGGCTAAGTGCACCAGTGACTGTATTTTAGTTCAGTACGCGAATGACACTCAGTTTCTTCTCTAGGTGTGCTACAGCACACCTAGAGAATATCATTAAAGAAGACCAAACCATTCTTGTTAAGGCAAAAGAATATTTTCTCAAGAATGGATTAATGACCAACACTAATATAACACTGTGCATATTTCTCGGTGGCAGACACTTGCTGTCATAGCTGCCTCAAGACACTGTCATTAAATATGATAGTATTTTTTATATAATTTATTTATTTATTTATTTATTTTTCACTATAATCTTAGTTTTACTATGGCTTATGACAACGTTTTATTAAATTTTACTAAAATTTTATTTATCTGTATTTGCACTTTTATTTCGTGCTTTACCTTTGTGTTACTCTGTGCTCTCTTACTATAAACTTTTATTTGTCCAGTTAAATGTTTACCGATGTTTAGTAATGACATTTTACAATGACTTTTACATGTTGTGATATCAGTCATTAGGGCAATGATGTACACAAAAGAATGAAAACAATTTCCCATCCAGCGGTGTAGAGCACAACCATTGGGCTCTCGCAGAGTTTTGAGCTTCAGAGATTTGAATGTTAAGCAATTTCTTGATGTGCGTGGTGCTTCCATTGTTGAATTACTGACACCTTCCCTCGTTAGTCGCCTTCCATCAATAATTGACCTCTCTATAAAGAGTTGCATAATGATAAGACCACCATAGATGACAGTGAAGGAAGGAATGTGAAGCAGCACAGAGACGGACAGACATGGACACGTGGGAACACGAGGGAGGCTGCAGGAAGGCGTATATATTATGTGGGCGATGTGTGAACCACTGATTGTATAAGCAAAGGGAAATACTCACTTTATTCCACTGTGACTGCTTTTAGCCAAAGGGATTGTTAATACTGCTGCTACTAATAATAATATTAATAACAACAATATTTATTTATTTATTTTTTTTTTTTACAACAATATACCTCGTAATTATCGAACTTGTACCAAGTCGCAAATTTATGTAACCTCCCTTTTTTATTGCCATTTAATGGCATTCGAGAGTTTACAATACGTCTAAGTCTTCAGTGTCCATAACACTGCTAGCACTACTTGTAGTAGTAGTAGTAGTAGTAGTAGTAGTAGTAGTAACTACTTATCATCAGCCACTTGGCGTAATGATTGTTACACTGAGTTCATAATATGTCAGTATATCCTGAAATTGCTCAGTTTTTTGTGATGAGACAGAAAACGATCCCTTGTGTAAGATAAACTATAGTATATCTATCCCTGGGTTTGTTAAGCTGAAGCACTACACGTTACGTAGTGGAAATTGAAAATAAAAGGAATTCAAATTGCTACATCAAAACAATGAACACTAATGAAAAGTTAAATGCTAGGAAGATTGGTGCAGAGAAAGATACAGGCGGTGTTTCCAGGCGGTTCCTCCTTTGAAGACCAAGAGATTGATCTCAAAGTGTGAGACCTGCTGGATCACATTTGACAGTCACACACAACATCGTTCATGTTTTCTCTAATGCTAACTCGCTTGAAGAGGGCAGAACAGGCAGGCAGAGCTCACTGCCTTAATGAATGATTGCCTCACAGACACACGCACATTTGAGGGCAACAAACACAGGCAACACCCGAGGCGCTCACAGCAAAAGGTTCCCACCTCGCCTCGCTGGCAAACTGATTCCTCGACTCGCGTCAACCCAACTCATTTTTCATCGCAAGTCGGCAATTTTCTTTTCGCTGCAAAATTAAATCACTTTTGGAAACTTGGGACCAAATTTATTCAGGCCGGAGAAAGACTTGGTGGACGCGGTGGAGGAGCAGGCGGCCGACTGGAGCTGGCTGGATCTGGGCCCAAGGTCCACGCCAGCCTCCTCTTCTGCTCCACCTATGAAATTGTTAGCGTCACTTGCAGCCCCTGACAGCCCAAGGAGACGCCACCACACACCCTACGGCAAATACTGCCAGCCCAGGAGCCCTTTAGAGGAGGACTGTGCTTCCTCCATGGCAGTGTCCGGCGAATGGTGGGTGGCTCTTGGTCACCATCACCTCGCGTTCACTGTGAGGGGCTGCAAGCGTCCACGCCATTGCCCATTGGATTTAAATGGACCCTGAAGGGGAGAAGGCTATGTATCGTGTATCATCATTGTGGAACGCATCGTGTATCATCATTGTGGAACGCATCGTGTATCATCATTGTGTATTATCATCGTGTATTATCATCGTGGAACGCATCGTGTATCATAATTGTGTATTATCATCGTGTATTATCATCGTGGAACGCATCGTGTATCATAATTGTGTATTATCATCGTGTATCATCATCGTGTATTATCATCGTGTATTATCATCGTGGAACGCATCGTGTATTATCATCGTGGAACGCATCGTGTATTATCATCGTGTATTATCATCGTGGAACCCATCGTGTATTATCATCGTGTATTATCATCGTAGAACCCATCGTGTATTATCATCGTGTATTATCATCGTGGAACGTATCGTGTATTATCATCGTGTATTATCATCGTGTATTATCATCGTGTATTATCATCGTGGGACGCATCGTGTATTATCATCGTGTATTATCATCGTGTATTATCATCGTGGAACGCATCGTGTATTATCATCGTGTATTATCATCGTGTATTATCATCGTGGGACGCATCGTGTATTATCATCGTGTATTACCATCGTGTATTATCATCGTGGAACGCAATGTGTATTATCATCGTGTATTATCATCGTGTATTATCATCGTGGGACGCATTGCATCATGTAATCATCGTTGTATCATCGCTTTACTTACACTAACACAACACAAAACTACACAACACACGGAAGAGAACCTTTTTGGGGAGAAAGGAACTTCTTTCATCACACACAACACAACACAACACACAACACAACACAACACACACACGGAAGAGGACCTCTTTGGGGAGAGAGGATCATCTTTCATCACACACAACACAACACAACACAACACACAACACAAACACAACACACACACACACACGGAAGAGGACCTCTTTGGGGAGAGAGGATCATCTTTCATCACACACAACACAACACAACACAAACACAAACACAACACAACACAAACACACAAACACACACACACACACATACACACACACACACACACACACACACACACATATAATATTATCTAATAAAATAACATGATAATTACAAACACAGCAACAATAGTGAGTGATCATGACAATATGTAATGCTACAAAGGGTTCCTGGCTGCAGTGACTCAAATTCCATTCACATTGTGTCACTCGCCTGCAGCTCAGCAAAATAATCTTTCAAGACATCACTGCCATCAGCGGAATCACTGTTGAAGAGAAACTGATTCCGTGTTCGTTTCAGTGCCACAGTAACCTCTCCATGGTGAAAGTATCCTTTGAAGGACTGAGTTACCTCCTGCAGATGCTTTCTCACTTCAGTCACAAAGAGCAATTCATACGTCTGTCAGGAAATGCAGAGTTCAGACCATCCAACAGTCTATATGATCACGGCTCCTGACTTGTAGTCCCTTAGTAGCACTGCTGTTACCGCTTGCGGGGGAGGAAGTGAAAGAGTGAAGATGAGAAGGTGAAGGAGGGAAGATGAGAGGATAGAGGAGGCGGGGAAGGAAGGGGAGGAAGTGAAGGAGTGAAGATGAGAAGGAAGAAGTGAAGGAGTGAAGATGAGAGGGAAGAGGAGGAGCAGGTGGGAGAGTGAGTCGTGAGGGTGTTTACACTGAAAGCTGGTGACCTATGGTTAGTGCCATAATGAAACCCTTGTGGTGGTCAGGTGTTGTGGTGCTCGCCACACTCCTAACGGCAGAAGGGTGGTCGCCACCAACACACACAGACCTGTGTTCTGCACCCGTCGCCCACGCTCATTCACAAAGCCCCAATACGTGTCACGATCCCGGTCATCTTTTCAAGAAAGTGGACGGCACACTGATCCCAGAAAGTTCTAAAGGTGTGGATTTTTAAAGGCCTCGAGTACCTAGCCGACCTATCAGAAATCGCCAGCTATCAAACCCTCTCACAAACCCTCACCTCGGCACAGCACGCCAGAAATCACCTCACTGCCTCATCAATGTTGGGGAGGAAAACACAGATTATGATAACAGGATATACTAATAATAATGTTAACTCACAAACAAATTGAGGTAGTACACATTAAAGGATATTAGGGAACAAATTTCTAGCCTAGACCAACACAGGATAAATCCCACTCACTCACTCACCATAGATTCCCCCTTTTACTGAGGCTCTTATATCGCCTCCCTTATTGCTCAGAGGCTATGCACATCAATACCTGACATTCCCGTCACTTCACAAACCACTAAAACCCTTCTACTCCTTCAAAGACCGCTGAAATATTTTCCCCAGCTGCGGGAATTTCCCCAGACGCTGACACCGCGTCCCCAAATAACAATTCCCGTATTTTACCTCCTCAAACCTCACAAGACATCACCAACATCACCATAGATCACCTGTAACGCCACAACACCTTCCCCCCCAAGGACACCAATAACACCACAACACCACCGCGGTCCCAACCACAAAATGGCTGCCTCTCACCCCGACACTGTCCCCTCAGGACACCATCACCTCAGCGTTACATAACCAACACAACTCGCCAGCCACACTGCAGCGGACAAGAGCTCTTGGTACCACAACAGACTCACCAGCCTGATCCTGGATATCAAGGTTATACCGCCACATCACTAATATACGTAAGTGTACAATACATTAAGTGTGCAGCAGACAGAGCGTGATGACATTTGTAATGAGCACCTCAAACTGATGCTACAAAAGTGACGCTACAACAAAACAACATACTTATGGTGTTGAGTGTTTTATATAATTATAGACGTGACCGGACTCAGAATAAACTGTACCGTGTGCAGCACTGAGGGTTCATTACACCTGTCACACCGAGCAGCGCCATCAGGCTGCCACAATTGCCGTCACCGTCACGTCTCGTACCTGTGTCCACAGTTGCACAGCAGGGTAAATACAGCATCACGTCCGTTTCTTTCTGGTAAATGAAACTTCCAGACAACTATCAACTCTTCTTCAGTGACATTCAGCTGTCCCCCTCTTCTAATTGATTAACTAATTAATTAAAATTAATAAAACTGAAGAAACTACTAACAACAACACCAACAACAACAACAACAACAACAACAACAACAAATAATAATAATAATAATAATAATAATAATAATAATAATAATAATAATAATAATGTATTCCCTGGTATTTATATAGGCCTACCATTCTCCCTTGCATTCTCTCCGCAGGCCAATTAAAGCATCACAACACAAACATGTACTATCCAGGCAACTCTCTCAAAACACCAGTTCTTTTCACCTCGTCATTTCTTATTCTATCGATCCCACCACGTTACTCCACACACACACACACACACACACACACACACACACACACACACACACACACACACACACACACACACACACACACACACACTCCTCCAACACTTGGTTTCCAGCACACTTAACAGTTTCTTCTCCGCTACTCCCGTGTTCCATGTTTCAGCACCACACAGCACAGCGGATACCACTATTCCCACATATAACTCTCTCTCTCTCTCTCTCTCTCTCTCTCTCTCTCTGTACACTCACACCCAGTGTCCTTTGCTTGAGGATCTTTCTTAGTCCATCAAGAACTTTTCCTGCTTCTTTCACTCCGCACTTCACCTCTGTCTCAACTCTTGTGTCCACTGTGACCTGATCCCAAGTACTTGAAACAATCCACCTCTTCCACCTCCTCTCCATTTACTCTTGCATGCCTCCCTCCACTCACTCCACCACCCACTCTCACACATGCCCTGCCATATACACAGAAACGCTTCCCTCCTTCCAACAAGCTGCCTCCAACTCTACAAACTTTGAAAACGTCCCATACTTTTCTTACCAGTCCTATCACACACTTTCCCCAAGTCCTTCACCGCCAAAAAGCTGCACTTCCTTCCCTTTCCAAAAGACATTCCACACTGCTGCCTAACTGCAAAAACCTGATCTACACATCCTCTTCCCTTTCTACAGCTTCACTGCTTCCTTGCCAGTCATAATCCCGTACCTTACGTGTGTAGTCAACTCGTCAATTGTAACAGGAATGTTCCCTGAATCCTGGAAACACGCCATTGTAGTTCCTATTTTCAAGACATGAAATGTTATGGAACCAAAAAATTATCATCCAATATCTCCTCTACCAATTATCTCTCAGGTTCTTGAGAAAGTTATTGGTGGTCAGCTCATCTCATACCTCGAGCACAATGATCTGCTTAGTAAGACACAACACGGGTTCAGACCTAAGCTCTCTACAGAAATCGCTCTTCTTACTTTGTGTAATTCACTGTTTGAAACTATTGACAGGAAAAATATCTCATTAGTAACGCTGTGTGACTTGTCTAAAGCATTTGACAGCGTAAATCATAAAATGTTAAAGAAATTCAGAATGTTGCGAATCGATTCCTTTTGGTTCCACAGCTACCTTCTCAATAGAACACAATCAGTCAGAATATGCAAACATGTCTCTAAGAAACTTGACGTTACTTACGGCGTTCCGTAAGGGTCAGTCCTGGGTCCACTACTGTTTTCAGTATTCGTGAATGACCTCTCGCAGCACATCCCCGACTGTCTGGTCATACAGTACGCTGATGACACGCAGCTCATTCACAAAGGAGAAATTACCGGCATTTACGAACTCGTTCACAGGGGAGAGGTGGCTCTATCTCAAGCTAAGGGATATTTTCATTGAAATGGATTAATGCTAAACACTACAAAGACACAATGTGTGTTTGTCGACAGCAAAGGTCTCGTATCTCAGATTCCACCCAACACTTGCTTACAAGTTGCTGACACTAAGATGCTTGAAAAACTTAGGTGTTTACTTTGACTCTCACATAACTTTTAATACTCATGTAAATAAGACGAGTAAGAAAATTTTTAGCACCATATTACATATAAATAGAAGCAAGGATTGTTTTAACAGGAGAGCAATAATTACTCTCGTGCAAACACTAGTACTAAGCATCATCAACTATGGAATAAGGATATGGGGAACAACAAATATCACTCTTACACAACAAACTCAAAAGCTTCAAAACTTTGCTGCAAAAGTTACATTAAGCAGCGGTGCCAAATTTGACCACACCACACCTTTTCTGAGAGAACTTGGCTGGTTGAAAGGCATTGTTACCTACAATATTATCCATGGCAATATCCCTAACCACTTATTCTGCCTGCCGAGAGTGAGTGATGTCTGTACTGCCCCCACTAGACAACAACATAATGTGTATGAGCCTAACACCAACACCTGTACTGGAGCGAGGTCTCTACTGGTTGATGGACCAAAATTCTGGAGCTGCCTTCCTCCTTCTATAAGGAATGCACCGTCCATACGAACGTATAAAAAAAAAAAAATACTGTTCACTTATCTTTTCAACAAACAATTCACTGTACAAATCACCAGCACGCCTTTCTTACAGGTAATTCTCTATTCTATACTGTCTCATTTATAGTTTCACACTTTTTATCTATCGTTTTACTTTCATTTTATTCATTTAACTACTGTCTCATTTGTAATTTTACACTCTTTTATCTATCGTTTTACTTTCATTTTGTTCGTTTAACTGTTGTGTCATTTATAATTTTGCACTCTTTTATCTATTGTTTTACTTATAATTTTAATCACATTAATAACATGCACCACTTGTAATAATAATAATAATAATAATAATAATAATAATAATAATAATAATAATAATAATAATAATAATACGAAGAAGAAGAAGAGAAGAGAAGAGAAGAGAAGAGAAGAGAAGAGAAGAGAATAGAAGAGTAGGGGTATTAGACGAAAAGGAGAAAGTGAAGAAGAAATAGTAGTAGTAGCAGTAGTAGTAGTAGTAATTGTTGTTGGTTTGGTTGTTGTTGTTGTTGTTGTTGTTGTTGTTGTTGTTGTTGTTGTTTTTGTATTAGTAGAGAGAGAGAGAGAGAGAGAGAGAGAGAGAGAGAGAGAGAGAGAGAGAGAGAGAGAGAGAGAAAGAGAGAGATTCATCATGAAAAAAAAAAAACCGGAGGAGGAGGAGGAGGCGGAGAGAAAAAAAAAACATGTACGAGAGAGAGAGAGAGAGAGAGAGAGAGAGAGAGAGAGAGAGAGAGAGAGAGAGAGAGAGAGAGAGAGAGAGAGAGAGAGAGAATTACTATTACAACTACAACTTCTACTATTAATTGCTATTATTATTACATATAACTATCTTACACAGCAGCAGCAGCAGCAGTACTAGAAGTCGTTTTTGTTGTTGTTGTTGTTGTTGCTGCTGCTGTATAAAAAGACTATTTGGCAACTAGTACTATTACCATCACCACCACCACCACCACCACTACTATTATTACTACTTTCAGTGTTTTATCTGTCACCTTTAAGATCACTACTATTATCACTACTACTACTATTACTACTACTACTACTACTACTACTACTACTACTACTACTACTACTACTACTACTACTACTACTATATAATTTATCGATTGTGTCAGTGGTTGTGGTGGTGATTGTGGTAGAGGAAGTGGTGGTGGTGGCTGTGATTGTGAATGGTGGAAAAATTATTATCATTATTATTATTATCATTATTATTAGTTGTAGTAGTAGTACTATTATTAACACACACACACACACACACACACACACATAATGAAGTGCCGCCAAACATAGGAAATAGACACTTTTTAACACCAGGAATTACTTTTACATTAACATTTACATTTGTAAAGTAAAGCTATTCTTAGTTAACAGATGCCAACTAAAACTTTACCAAATATAGAGATTCCATACTTAACTGCACATTACACTTATATCTCGCCATTTAACTGCGTTCTCGGCATTAGAATTCACTTAAAGGAAGATTTACTATCACCTATGTGCGTAGCGGGGCTGTGGTGTTGATGGTGGTGGTGGAAATTAGAGACGTGGCAGTGAGGCTGGTGTATACCTATCAGCGCCAGCATTTTTAATTGTCTCCGATTTCCTGGGGCAAAGGGGTGTCTTAGCTAAATTTGAAATCGATGTGCAGGTAATTGCTGCACAAGTGTATCTAAAATTAAAAACATAACCCTTAATATTAATATTCATACTTACTGGTGTATGATAAGGCTTTGTTAATTGAATTATAAGTTAAAACTAGAAATAGTTAATGATTTTTTTTAAGTACGTATGAACAGTAAAAATAAAAAAAAATGTTGATTTCGGCTTGTGCATTTTATCTGGGAATGTTGAAAAATATCAGGTATCACTGACACGTCCTGTATATGAAAGTAATCAGTGAAATAAAAAAAAAAGAACAGCACCACTGGCGGACGTACGACGTACTTATCTTTATCATGATTCTTCAGTTAAAGAAAGCGCCGCGCGCCGTTAATAGAACTCATCTTGATCATGATTCTTCAGTTAAAGAAAGCGCCGCGCGCCGTTAATAGAACTCATCTTGATCATGATTCTTCAGTTAAAGAAAGCGCCGCGCGCCGTTAATAGAACTCATCTTGATCATGATTCTTCAGTTAAAGAAAGCGCCGCGCGCCGTTAATAGAAAGGAGTGTAAAGTGTAAACAGTAGCCTCTCAGTTCTGCCGATACAGAGGCCTGACTCAGAAGAAATACTGGGTCAACCTGTACCATCAAGATCAAGCTGGAGCCTGGAAGCTACAAGTATGCCGAATTTTACGTGTGCCGTAGCAGACTGCACATCAGACTCAAGAAAAGGGAAGAGAAAGACAAACCAAGTAACTGAAGATGTCAAACGATTTGTGAGATTTCCAAGTGGAAAAAAGGAACCTAAAAGGAGGAAGATGTGGGAGGAGAGGTGCAGGCGTGCAGGTGGATGGAAAGCAACACAGAATCACGCTGTATGCTCCTTACACTTTTTGGACTGGAACAATGGACCATCACCTGAACATTCAGACCCAATTTTATTCGCTTATAATGGGTGGGGAAGAAACCATCATGCAGTTATTAATAGGAAGGCAAACAGTCTCCAGTGCCAAGGGCAAGATGTCATTGCAGCACCTAACGCCTCAACATCCACACAGTGCAACACTGAAACACAGTTTCCTCAAGAAGAGGTGCTACCCCTGAATGTCCAAGACTGGGGGGAGGTAGAAGTATGCACTGCCACAGAAGATTCAGGTGGGTTACATTTGAGTTATTTTATTTTTAAGATTGTCAAGTTAAGGTTAGGTTGTTGGTTTTTTTCTTTTAGTTAAAAAAGAAAAAAGTTTCAGAGAGAAAACAATTCTTTAACATTGTCTCCTAAATGAAATTTCACTACTTGAGATGTGTGATCCTAAACTTAGAACAGTGGCTAGTGTTATCTACATATTACCCAAATGCTTAGGTAATCACTCAAATATTCACATGACACCTGATCCATGACTGTGTCAGCACTGAAAGATATCTATTATTTATTAGGCTATGCCTGTACTTTGCAACAGCTAACTATATGATCAAGTAAAACTAAATATGGTAGTTTTTTTTATTATTTGATTATTTATTTATGTATTTTTTGTTTTTTTTACTTCATGCTTGATCACACATGTGATTAATACTTATATTCATATCTTCTACAGATACTACACTTCCTGATGAGAGCTGCAATGTTTTGGGTGACCACACATATGGAGCTTATACCCATAATGAAACTGTTGCAGAGCCAGTAGATGTAGAGGTGCAGACTGACCAGTTTACAACACTTGAGAAAGCTTCACAAACTTATGAGGAAGTACATGAGGTGAGCAAACTATACTTATGCTACATATTCTTATTATTCTTTTATCTTTTTTTCCATCATATTATCATCATATTATTAGCATGATTTCCCTACCCATCATAATCATGTGTTATTAAGAGAGAGAGAGAGAGAGAGAGAGAGAGAGAGAGAGAGTGTGTGTGAGGCCGGAGTGACTTGGGTTGAACGAAGGAAAGGCCGGAGTGACTGTGGCCGGAATGACGAGGGGCCGGAGTGACTGGTTCCTAAAGGAATAGTAGGTAACGATGTACCAAGTACATGTGTGCATAGTTTTCCCATACCCTACTACAAATATGGCAGGAACTACATTTTTTAAAAGTTTTACATGCAATAATATGCCCTCCACGCTAATATATTTCTTATTTCTTATTTCAGTGGGAACGTAACAATGTTGTAGAAGACGGAGCATTACGTAACGCCTTTATTCAGAAAATTCTGAGGAGTAGTGAGAGTATTAAAAGATATACAGGCATGGAAGAAAAGGATTTCTTTTATTTGTTTAATTTGATAAAAGATAATGTGACTGACATACATTATTGGAGAGGGCCAAATATTGTCAAGAATGAGAATACACCACCAGGCATTACTAAAGGACATGCAAAAAGGAAGTTGTCACGGTTACATGAATATTTAATGACCCTAGTACATATTAGAACAGGATTTGATCTCAGTACTTTAGCAGATCTTTGGGAAGTAGCACGAAGTGTTGCAAGTAGTATCATTATAACTTGGATTAACATACTTTATTTAGTCCTCAAGGACTGGCTTATATGGCCAACTGCAGCACAGGTGCGTGCAAGTTTGCCAAAAGATTTTCCAGAAGAATATTCTGACACACGAACCATCCTAGATTGCACTGAGATATTCACGGTCAAGCCAGCAAATCCTTCAGCTCAGGCTGCCACATATTCCCAATATAAGCATCACAGTACACTAAAAGTACTCATTGGAATTACTCCCACAGGGCTAATAACATTTGTATCAAGTGTGTATGGAGGTAATACATCAGACCGTTATACTGCAGAAGCAGAGTTCATTGATAAAGTTGAGCCAGGTGATGCCATAATGGTGGATAGGGGCTTCAATATTGGTGATCTCATACTCCAGCATGGTGCAAAACTACACATCCCACCATTTACGAGGAAGGAAGCCAGTAAAGGCAGGATGCTCACACAAAGTGAAATTGCAAAAACACGAAGTATAGCAACATTGCGCATACATGTTGAGCGAGCCATCGGAAGAATGAAGACATTTAAACTATTAGGACAGACACTTCACCAAAGGATGTGGCCCCTCATGGATCACATTGTAGTAATAGTTGCAGTATTATGCAATATGATGCCACCACTAGTGTAGATTTGACAGAGCACACAATCTAAAGCAACTTATGTAAAGCTTATTATAATCTAAAGCTTGTTTTTATGGGTAGTTATGTAAATAAAATTTGGGTGTTAGGGATCTCTGTAAGAACATCTCTACTCCAACACTTTCAACCATGTATTATCACCTTTGTAATATTAAAGGATATGTAAAGATAGTTCTTTCTTATAATTATTTATTAATAAACGTGTCTGAATCATTGTGGTATGGTAAATAATTTCTGAAAATCAAGAACACAGACTTTATTCCTGAAAAGAAATTTACAATATATTATATACAAACAATACAAATGAAAGTAGCATTAAGAAAAAAAAAACTTACACATTATAAGCAAATAACAAACTGTACAAATAACTATATACAAAACAACCACACCAGGCAGAAACAAATATGCAGTCATTATGAAGACCTCTTAAATATTACTTGCCTCTGGAGTTTCTTTTGAGTTCAGGAGATTTGGCAAGACATATTTATAATAAAAATCCATGGCAATTTCTGCACTGCTATCAAAGAGACTTTTATCAAGATAAATCCTCTGCACTGTTAAATGCGGACTTTTTTGTATGAACATTACAAAATCACACCACTCCATCTCAGCAACACCTAAATGGGCTTGGATTTGTGTGTACCAAGGAGAGGAATTTTTTAGTACAATGCTGTTCTTTTCTCCAAGGGTTACATGGTAGGTATTAGATATAGCTATTTCCCTCCCAGTATGCAATCTGTATTTATGGGAGCACTTTATTTCTAATAACCCCTTGCCACAACATTTACAACTGACAATGCCATCAGGAGTTGCTCGGAATAGTGGATTGTCTTTATTTATAAAAAGTCCACACCCTACAAATTTAAATTGTTTGTGTTTCTTTCTCATTTCTTTTATGTAAAGCTTCTTTGCTATGGGCTCTGTTTCCTTACCATATTTGGTACTCAAATTACCTTGAAAGCCTGAGAGTCCCATTATTTCATTTACTATGTAATTGTTACTTTCACTGTCCCTGTAGTGTACTGCCTTATGAAAAGTTGTTGATGTCAAGGCACCAACTCTCTGATCTTTCCACATACGTGATTTGTACTGGGCATGTGTTTTTGATTGTATGAAATCCATATCTGCATTACCTAAATGTTG
>NC_087155.1:865000-872500 GCF_035594125.1 Scylla paramamosain
TTAACCCTTTA
The DNA here is from genome assembly GCF_035594125.1 of Scylla paramamosain. Lineage (NCBI taxonomy): Eukaryota > Metazoa > Arthropoda > Malacostraca > Decapoda > Portunidae > Scylla > Scylla paramamosain. Next base: position 865,012 of record NC_087155.1, read on the forward strand.
CTGCCTGAAATATTTTCCAGCTGTAAGAAAAAATCTTTCATTTCATTATCCTTCTCTTAAGGCAAAAATAAACATACAGGTGCGTTTTATTAATTTGTATTGGTTAATTACAAATAAAATCCATAAAGGGACATAAATCTTCATTTAGGCGTATGACAAATTCATGGTCTCAGTAGTACTACCAATGAGTTCAGGATTTCTTAAACTTTTAAACCTTATATGAAAGAAAAAAAAATGTGAATGACTTTTCATGTTTGTACTGAGCATTCATGTGATAATACCTCATCTCTGATTAATGAAAAAAAAAATCCATAAATTGACTTCGAAGAATTGTTCCTTTTTTTTTTTTTTATTTAGCACAACCCTTGTGTGCCGCCTCATGTTGCATGGAAATCATAGAAGCAGTTCCTTCTTGCATCACAGCACAGGTGAACTTTGCATTTCATGCAATACATTTGTACTTTTCCCTTACAGCCTGGCAACTTGCATGTGCCCCTATTTGCACTGAAAGCAAGGAAATGCCCAACATTGTCTTGCCGTGTGTCTTTTTCTGGAATTTTCTTGGTGGCTCTCCCAGTTTTCCTCTTCTGAGCAAAGGCACTGTCCACAGCATTTGAAGGTCTTCCTCTTTTACTTGTCACATCTTTCCACCACACATCAGGGACCTTGATAGTCTTAGCCTGAACTCACAGAGACTATTCTGCTTTAGAGAAGGGACTCACTTCCACAGCAGTTGCTGATCGTCTGTACTGTAACCAACAGTTTACCACAGTCATGTCAAGTAAGTGAAATACAAGCCTCTGATAGTATTTCCTTGCTTTGAAGGTTGTAAGCAAGCAATTGGTCACACAAATCAACACCTGCCATATGTTTGTTACAATCTGCTACAATATTGGGCGTGGGGGTTTCAACTCTGTCTTTAGTGTTCTTGTCGTGCCTGGAACATTTCTCTGTTGGCCATGATGTTGTAAATGATGATACAAGACACACTGACTTGGTATCCATCCACTTGACACCTGAAATTTTAGTGTCCCCAGTTTTCGTTTCCCATTCATCATGACAACCTGTACCTTGAGCTGCAAGTTGTCTCTGACTTGAACGTCAAACCTTCTAGCCTCCTTGCCTGCACTGTGCCAGAACACCATATTCCCCTCGAGGCTAGATGTTCAAGGAGGGGCACAGATGTGAACCAACTGTCAAAGTACAGTCTGTGATTATTCATACCCGGTATACTTTCAGCAAGATGCAGTACTGCATTCGAGATTGGTTTGAGATCTGGAACATCAGGCTTGCCAACAGCTTGAATTTTTCTAGTATAAGGCATAAAATCACACACCACACCCATGCTGTCTGCCAACACAAATATCTTATAACCCCATTTATGAGTTTTTTTATTTCTTGAATGTTTACCTCTCTCTTCATATCGTCCTTTCACTTCCTTATTCTCTTCACAATGCTGTTATACATGACTGACCTTGGAAGGGACCATTTGCTCATCTACACACAGGTTTTCTGTCGTGGGGATTTGTGGAAACTTCTCCTGTAGGTGGTTAACTAGAGGTCTCACCTTGCATATTTTGTCAGTTTTGTCTAGTGTCGTGTTGTCAACAAAATGCAGATTTGATTTTATTTCCTTCACCCACTTCATAACACTCATCCCCGCTAACTTCGGCATCACTGGCAGCTAACAATGTTTCCACCAGCCTTTCGGTGGTGTTGGAACTTTTATTTTGTCCGCAGAATGCAGTAGTACTGCAGCAACGAGAGGGTCCTGCAAGAATATTTACTTGTCACTCATTGTTTTTAATTCATTACACATCTATGGTGTTATAGTGTAAATCAAACCAAGTTTAATATATAACAAAACTATTTGCATGTCACTGCAAAAATATATCGGTAGTATAACAAAGACGAAAATATTACTCATTTATATAATAGTATTCATTTGCCTGATAGGACAGAAATGTCACCTTTAAACAAGCACTACAGATGTTTGGCAAAGGGTGATATGAGGATTTTTGGGATGTAAATATGATCTTTAGGTGTGCGTTTATCACAGCAAATTTTGTCATAATTGTGCTTTACCTGGGGATACATCCAGGATGCAGTGAAAGTGGCTGCTTTGCGCAACCTCCGGCACGCATCCACCTGCTCTCAGTGTCCTGGTTCATCCGAGAAGCGGCAACCATTCCAGTGTAAACAAAGGTGCCGATCGAAAGCTGAAACGGGACTTGTACTGTACTGTATGTCCTGACCGGCGAGCGAACTCTGATACTTGACATCCGCAGAGTTAAAACCATGTATTCCAAGGAGGACATATTTGTCCTCTTCGACAGTAAAGGGTTAAGACCCCTGTACTCCCAAAGCAAACCTCGTCTTTAATTTTCAGGGAGAGTGATCTATACTATCCCTATTACTACTACTATTATGACTATTTCCAGGTTAAGAGTGACTACCTGGAGGATGAAAGCAGGGCGGCAGAAGGCATGGATTTCGACACAGCCATCCAGCTCACTTGCATCGAAATCAAGCGAGTCTTTAAGGTAAAACTGCGGAAAACAACACGATTTAGGTCCCCCTTGAAATCTGAGCGGTACCCCCTGCGACGGCAAAACTAACACCCCCGTTTTCTCCGCAGCGGATGAACGGATGCGCGATGGACAAGAAGTCAAATCTTGAGCAGCCGGAGAAGGAAGTCGGTCTACATGAATTCCTACCGGCCTACGTCATCAACACCATCAAACAGAAAACGTTACGTAAGGCTTTGCAGGGAAACTTTAAGAAATTCTCGGCGTTCTTCGATTACGAATCTCACTTCAAGTGCCTCGAGATTTTGGGAAAAGTTGGAAAGTTTGACATCGAAAACTTCCGCTGTGCACTCGGCGTAAGTGTTAAGTGTTACTGAAGTGTTTGTATGTGAGTCTTGTAGTACTGTCGATACTTACTACTACTACTACTACTACTACTACTACTATTTTCAGTGTGGTTGGTCTATTCCTGTCACTCTGCTTGTCGGCCCAAGTGTTGGTATTTCCTACTGGACAGATTCTGCCTCTGCCGTAAGTACCACTACTACTACTACTGTCACTACTACTACTACTACTACTACTACTACTACTACTACTACTACTGCTACTACTACTACTACTACTACTACTACTACTACTAACCCTACTACTACTACTACTACTACTACAACTACTACTACTACTACTACTACTACTACTACTACTACTACTCCAAGCACAACACATGGCAAACTTTGAGCAGATTTAGAGCGTGGAGACCTTACAGAGCAGCTGCGAGCAACACAGGAAGGCTCTGGTGCAGTTTAAGGTGAGAGTGATGACGATAGTGAGTGACGGTGAAAGAGAGAGAGAGAGAGAGAGAGAGAGAGAGAGAGAGAGAGAGAGAGAGAGAGAGAGAGAGAGAGAGAGAGAGAGAGGGGGGGGGGGAAGTGGGTAGGTGACGGATTTAAATGGGAAAAGGACCGGGAGGGAGAGAGAGATGAGAAGAAGCGAGAGAGGTGTGGGTGGGGTCTCTCACTACTATTACTACTGCTGCTACTACTACTACAATTACCGTCCTCATCAAATCCTTCCTCTTTCTTCTCCTCTAATCACCGCCACCACCACCACCACCACCACCACTATCCCAGGCTTATGTTGCAGGTAGCAGGTACTACAGAAGCCCTCACCATCACCATCACCTGCCCCTCCATTGGCGGAGCAGAGAGCTTAGCAGACCTGGTTGACAGCTACTGCAGGCTTGTCAACCAATCCAGCATGTCGCTGTGGACTGTGTGGAGAGAGAGAGAGAGAGAGAGAGAGAGAGAGAGAGAGAGAGAGAGAGAGAGAGAGAGAGAGAGAGAGAGAGAGAGAGAGAGAGAGAGAGAGAGAGAGAGAGAGAGAGATAGGGGGAGGAGGGACTGTAGGTGAACTTGAAGGAGAAATAGGAGGAATGCTCTTTTAAAAGGCTCTAGTTGAAGTTGTAAGGGTTTTTAAGGGTGTTCTTAAGGCTCTAGTGATAGATTAACAACAGGAGAAACACTCTTTTAAAAGGCTCTAGTTGAAATGATGCAGGTTTTTAAGGATGTTTTTAAGGTTCCAGTAACAGATTAACAATATTTCTGCATTACTGACAGGAGAAACACTCTTTTAAAAAAGCTCTAGTCGAAGATGTAAGGTTTTTAAGGGTGTTTTCAGGGTTGAGGTGACAGATTAACAACATCTGCATTACTGACAGGAAAAACATTTTTAAAAGACTCTAGTAAAGTTTTTTTTTATTTTTATTTTTTTAAGGTTGTAGTGACAGATTAACAACATTTCTGCATTATTGACAGGAGAAACACTCTTTTAAAAGGTTCTAGTTGAAGTTGTAAGGGTTTTTAATATTTTTTAAGGTTGTAGTGACAGATTAACAACATTTCTGCATTAGTGACAGGAGAAACACTTTTGAGAACCTTGCAAACCATCACTGTGGCTTTATGAAACAGTCAGTGGTGAGAGACCTGACCTGAGCCTGTGTGACCTGATCTTCTCCAGGCTCGTGTGTGTGTGTGTGTGTGTGTGTGTGTGTGTGTGTGTGTGTAAGTTTGTTTACTACTACTACTATTACTCATAAAAGTAATAATAATGACAATAATTATGATACTACTACTACTACTAATACTACTACTACTACTACTACTACTACCACTACTACTACTACTACTGCTGCTACTGCTACTACTACTACTACTACTACTACTACTACTACTACTACTACTACTACTACTACTACTACTACTACTACTACTACTACTACTACTACTAATAATAATAATAATAATAATAATAATAATCATAAAAGTAATGATAATAACATCAATAATAATAATAATAATAATAATAATAATAATAATAATAATAATAATAATAATAATAATAATAATAATAATAATAATAGGATTAATATTATTTACAGGGTGTAGCAAAAATTGATATATATATATATATATATATATATATATATATATATATATATATATATATATATATATATATATATATATATATATATATATATATATATATATATATATATATATATATATATATATATATTAATGAAATATTACCATTATTATTATTATTATTATTATTATTATTATTATTATTATTATTGGGCTACTAACATCTCTCTCTCTCTCTCTCTCTCTCTCTCTCTCTCTCTCTCTCTCTCTCTCTCTCTCTCTCTCTCTCTCTCTCTCTCTCTCTCTCTCTCTCTCCTCCTCCTCCTCCTCCTCCTCCTCCTCCTCCTCTATAAGTGTGTATGCATATATGTTCATATATTTGTACTAACACTTATTGTAGTAGTAGTGGTAGTAGTAGTAGTAGTAGTAATAGTGGGGAAGGCGATGGCATGAATACTGTACATTGTTGCCAAATATATTCTTAGTAATGTTATGTTATTTTGAAGTGGCAACTGTGTATGTATGTATGTATGTATGTGTGTTTACCTGCCTGTGTCCTGCCTCCTTACAGTTGCGTTGAAATCGGCCATGACGACAGTGGTGCCGGCATCCACAGTGTGCTGCGTCAGTACTCCGCACTGAGCATCATGACAATAAGGGGAGGCATCTGGAGGTATATATACGCCTCCTAACTTCAGTTCTGGAATGCATCACAAAACCACCGTGGCATATCTGGTCCTCAGCATCCACGTCAACTTGCTTCACACTGTGCATCAGTGCATCCTGGCCAAGCATCACCACTCCTCTATTGCGTCCACTTCTTGACACATTTCGGCACACACTAAGTCCCGGTACTTGTACGTTGAAATATTTTGTGGCTTCAAGAATCCAAACGATGTCAAAGTCCAGAATAAACTTCAGTATACTTGGCTCTTGTAACTTGTCTTTGAGACCAGCAATATTCCACCAACAAAGCTTCACCTCTCTGCTTGCACACAAAAAACACGAGGAGTGAAGCTGTCGATAATGACGCCATCTCTTGGCAGCACTCGGTTCTTCCAATCGTAAGTGATATTTACTCCGGCATTCTCAGCTTTCTCTCGCTCTTCTCGCTCCCTCTTCTGGAGACGAGCAGTTTCTCTCCTGATTGCAAGGTGGACGTCCTTTTTAATGTACACTCGCGACATCTGTGCTCCAGCGTTCTGTAAATTTTTGGCTGCATGAAGTATCCTGTCTCTTTGATTTTGGTCGCCAACAGTGACGAGAATCGGTGTCATTTTCCTTTCATTCTGTTGTGCCAGTCGCCTCACAATCCATCCGGTTCAATCAACTGCTTCGGTAGGGCTTACCGCGTTCATCACATTCATTACTTTCTCATCGTCAGTTGCACCAAGATCATCTCTGTCCTCTGGTGGGCCTGTTATGATGAGACTCCGTTGTCTTTCCTTAGCATCTAATGACTCTAGGAATCGCTGTTGTTGATGGATCATGTCAAAAGCAGTTCTGAATTTGTCAGTCAGAGTCTGAACTTCTCTTGATTCAGTGATGCCACCTCTGCTGCTGCTACTCTGAGGCTTCGAAGCTCTTCCAGAAGGATTCTATTTGATGGCTCCTCATCTCTTGGTTCATTTATGAGAGCAGACAAGGCTTGTTTTAGCTGGGCATTTATCATTTTATCAATATCACTTATTGCTAGAGCCTTGACAACAGAAGCATCACTGTATTCAGCCATGATTATCGTTAGTTGTGTACAGCCATCGTCAGATTGAGGTGGTAAAACTGCGTTGCCAGGAACGCGTTACTAGGCAACACTGCGCATGCGCAAACCACAGCTCCCGAGTCAAGACGGGTTCCTGAACAGCCACTTCAGGAGGAGGAGGAGGAGGAGGAGGAAAAAAAAAAAACATGAGGAAAGAGAAAAGCACAAGAATGGCAAAGTGAGAGAGCGATGAGAAGGATACAAGGAGAAAAATAGAGAAGAGGGACAGAGGGAAAGCAGGGAATGAATGATAGAGACTAAGAAAACTTTTTATCAAGTACTAAAAGCCAAAACATGTAGAGGGTTATAGTAGTAGAAAGTGCAATGCTAACTGGCATTTGTCCAGCACTACCAATTGTGACACAACCCCATGCTGTAGCCAGCGTGTTTCCCGGCCACCTCATTCCCACAGCAGTGGTAACACGCTCTCCTGCTGGAGTGAAGGGCTCTCCGTGGTGCCTCGGGGACACCTCCAACTTGCTACTGTGTGTGTGTGTGTGTGTGTGTGGTGGAGTAGAAAATTGAAGTGTTGGAAGTCTCGTGAACTCGGTACCCTAAAACACACACACACACACACACACACACACACACACACACACACACACACACACAGTCAGTTTAGTGATTAAAAAGAAAAAAATCTTAATTCAAACAAGATACAAAATACAAAATTACAAAAAGATAAAAAATCTCTCTCTCTCTCTCTCTCTCTCTCTCTCTCTCTCTCTCTCTCTCTCTCTCTCTCTCTGTCAGCAACATATGGCCTTAATAAATAC
>NC_087155.1:877500-890000 GCF_035594125.1 Scylla paramamosain
GGTCAGAAAGGAAACTTGAGATGAAGTTACAGAGAGAAGGATAGAAACCGTAGGAGGGTAGTTTGGAAATCAAAGCTTTGTGCCAGACTCTATCAAAGGCTTTTGATATGTCCAAGGCAACAGCAAAAGTTTCACCAAAGTCTCTAAAAGAGGATGACCAAGACTCAGTAAGGAAAGCCAGAAGATCGCCAGTAGAGCGGCCTTGACGGAACCCATACTGGCGATCAGATAGAAGGTTGTGAAGTGATAGATGTTTAAGAATCTTCCTGTTGAGGATAGATTCAAAAACTTTAGATAAGCAGGAAATTAAAGCAATAGGACGGTAGTTTGAGGGATTAGAGCGGTCACCCTTTTTAGGAACAGGTTGAATGTAGGCAAACTTCCAGCATGAAGGAAAGGTAGATGTTGACAGACAGAGCTGAAAGAGTTTGACTAGGCAAGATGCAAGCACGGAGGCACAGTTTCGGAGAACAATAGGAGGGACCCCATCAGGTCCATAAGCCTTCCGAGGGTTTAGGCCAGCGAGGGCATGGAAAACATCATTACGAAGAATTTTAATACGTGGCATGAAGTAGTCAGAGGGTGGAGGAGAGGGAGGAACAAGCCCAGAATTGTCCAAGGTAGAGTTTTTAGCAAAGGTTTGAGCAAAGAGTTCAGCTTTAGAAATAGATGTGATAGCAGTGGTGCCATCTGGTTGAAGTAGAGGAGGGAAAGAAGAAGAAGCAAAGTTATTGGAGATATTTTTTGCTAGATGCCAGAAATTACGAGGGGAGTTAGATCTTGAAAGGTTTTGACATTTTCTGTTAATGAAGGAGTTTTTGGCTAGTTGGAGAACAGACTTGGCATGGTTCCGGGCAGAAATATAAAGTGCATGAGATTCTGGTGAAGGAAGGCTTAAGTACCTTTTGTGGGCCACCTCTCTATCATGTATAGCACGAGAACAAGCTGTGTTAAACCAAGGTTTAGAAGGTTTAGGACGAGAAAAAGAGTGAGGAATGTACGCCTCCATGCCAGACACTATCACCTCTGTTATGCGCTCAGCACACAAAGACGGGTCTCTTACACGGAAGCAGTAGTCATTCCAAGGAAAATCAGCAAAATACCTCCTCAGGTCTCCCCAACTAGCAGAGGCAAAACGCCAGAGGCACCTTCGCTTAGGGGGATCCTGAGGAGGGATTGGAGTGATAGGACAAGATAAAGATATGAGATTGTGATCGGAGGAGCCCAACGGAGAAGAAAGGGTGACAGCATAAGCAGAAGGATTAGAGGTCAGGAAAAGGTCAAGAATGTTGGGCGTATCTCCAAGACGGTCAGGAATACGAGTAGGGTGTTGCACCAATTGCTCTAGGTCATGGAGGATAGCAAAGTTGTAGGCTAGTTCACCAGGATGGTCAGTGAAGGGAGAGGAAAGCCAAAGCTGGTGGTGAACATTGAAGTCTCCAAGAATAGAGATCTCTGCAAAAGGGAAGAGGGTCAGAATGTGCTCCACTTTGGAAGTTAAGTAGTCAAAGAATTTCTTATAGTCAGAGGAGTTAGGAGAGAGGTATACAGCACAGATAAATTTAGTATGAGAATGACTCTGTAGTCGTAGCCAGATGGTGGAAAACTCGGAAGATTCAAGAGCGTGGGCACGAGAGCAGGTTAAGTCATTGCGCACATAAACGCAGCATCCAGCTTTGGATCGAAAATGAGGATAGAGAAAGTTGGAGGGAACAGAAAAGGGGCTACTGTCAGTTGCCTCAGACACCTGAGTTTCAGTGAGGAAAAGAAGATGAGGTTTAGAAGAGGAGAGGTGGTGTTCTACAGATTGAAAATTAGATCTTAGACCGCGAATGTTGCAGAAGTTAATGAAGAAAAAGTTGAGGTGGGTGTCAAGACACTTAGGGTCGTCGACGGAAAGGCAGTCCGACCTGGGGACATTTATGGTCCCCTCCCCAGATGGGGACTCTGAGGCTGGTGTAGGAGTCGCCATGATTTTAATTTTTTTTGAGTGAAGGGTGTGTGTGTGTTATTAGGTGCTTGTAGTTTTGTGTGGAGGAAGAGAGTCGTCTTTAGAGGGCAGGCTGTGACTGCCCCCTTGTGTTGTGAGACACAAAGGGAAACGTTCAGTGAGGTCACAGCTGGGCTTAATGATAAGTTCACAGCACCCCCTGAACAGTGCTTTAGACCTCACTGGGAGTAATTATCGTTTCGGCAGGTGTCTACTGCCTCCTCCTATATGTGTGTGTGTGTGTGTGTGTGTGTGTGTGTGTGTGTGTGTGTGTGTGTGTGTGTGTGTGTGTGTATGTGTGTGTGTGTGTGTGTGTGTGTGTGTGTGTGTGTGTGTGTGTGTGTGTGTGTGTCATGTTACTTGCCAAGTTTTTTTTTTTTTTTTTTTATGTAGGAAGGATACTGGCCAAGGGCAACAAAAATCTAATAAAAAAAAAATGCCCACTGAAATGCCAGTCCCTTAAAAGGGTCAAAGCAGTGGTCAAAAATTGGTGGATAAGTGTCTTGAAACCTCCCTCTTGAAGGAATTCAAGTCATAGGAAGGTGGAAATACAGAAGCAGGCAAGGAGTTCCAGAGTTTACCAGAGAAAGGGATGAATGATTGAGAATACTGGTTAACTCTTGCGTTAGAGAGGTGGACAGAATAGGAGTGAGAGAAAGAAGAAAGTCTTGTGCAGCGAGGCCGCGGGAGGAGGGGAGGCATGCAGTTAGCAAGATCAGAAGAGCAGTTGGCATGAAAATAGCGGTAGAAGACAGCTAGATATGCAACATTGCGGCGGTGAGAGAGGGGCTGAAGACAGTCAGTTAGAGGAGAGGAGTTGATGAGACGAAAAGCTTTTGATTCCACCCTGTCTAGAACAGCAGTATGAGTGGAACCCCCCCAGACATGTGAAGCATACTCCATACATGGACGGATAAGGCCCTTGTACAGAGTTAGCAGCTGGGGGGGTGAGAAAAACTGGCGGAGACGTCTCAGAACACCTAACTTCATAGAAGCTGTTTTAGCTAGAGATGAGATGTGAAGTTTCCAGTTCAGATTATAAGTAAAGGACAGACCGAGGATGTTCAGTGTAGAAGAGGGGGACAGTTGAGTGTCATTGAAGAAGAGGGGATAGTTGTCTGGAAGATTGTGTCGAGTTGATAGATGGAGGAATTGAGTTTTTGAGGCATTGAACAATACCAAGTTTGCTCTGCCCCAATCAGAAGTTTTAGAAAGATCAGAAGTCAGGCGTTCTGTGGCTTCCCTGCGTGATATGTTTACCTCCTGAAGGGTTGGACGTCTATGAAAAGACGTGGAAAAGTGCAGGGTGGTATCATCAGCATAGGAGTGGATAGGACAAGAAGTTTGGTTTAGAAGATCATTAATGAATAATAAGAAGAGAGTGGGTGACAGGACAGAACCCTGAGGAACACCACTGTTAATAGATTTAGGAGAAGAACAGTGACCGTCTACCACAGCAGCAATAGAACGGTCAGAAAGGAAACTTGAGATGAAGTTACAGAGAGAAGGATAGAAACCGTAGGAGGGTAGTTTGGAAATCAAAGCTTTGTGCCAGACTCTATCAAAGGCTTTTGATATGTCCAAGGCAACAGCAAAAGTTTCACCAAAGTCTCTAAAAGAGGATGACCAAGACTCAGTAAGGAAAGCCAGAAGATCACCAGTAGAGCGGCCTTGACGGAACCCATACTGGCGATCAGATAGAAGGTTGTGAAGTGATAGATGTTTAAGAATCTTCCTGTTGAGGATAGATTCAAAAACTTTAGATAAGCAGGAAATTAAAGCAATAGGACGGTAGTTTGAGGGATTAGAGCGGTCACCCTTTTTAGGAACAGGTTGAATGTAGGCAAACTTCCAGCAAGAAGGAAAGGTAGATGTTGACAGACAGAGCTGAAAGAGTTTGACTAGGCAAGATGCAAGCACGGAGGCACAGTTTCGGAGAACAATAGGAGGGACCCCATCAGGTCCATAAGCCTTCCGAGGGTTTAGGCCAGCGAGGGCATGGAAAACGTCATTACGAAGAATTTTAATACGAGGCATGAAGTAGTCAGAGGGTGGAGGAGAGGGAGGAACAAGCCCAGAATCGTCCAAGGTAGAGTTTTTAGCAAAGGTTTGAGCAAAGAGTTCAGCTTTAGAAATAGATGTGATAGCAGTGGTGCCATCTGGTTGAAGTAGAGGAGGGAAAGAAGAAGAAGCAAAGTTATTGGAGATATTTTTTGCTAGATGCCAGAAATCACGAGGGGAGTTAGATCTTGAAAGGTTTTGACATTTTCTGTTAATGAAGGAGTTTTTGGCTAGTTGGAGAACAGACTTGGCATGGTTCCGGGCAGAAATATAAAGTGCATGAGATTCTGGTGAAGGAAGGCTCAAGTACCTTTTGTGGGCCACCTCTCTATCCCTGAAAAGGGACACATTTTGTTAGTGTTCCTCGTGTTCCGTTTTCCTCCTATGTATATCTTTTTTTTTTTTTTTTTGTTGTAAATTAGTATAAGATTTGTTTACTCATTTTATGTCACGTAATATTATTCTCTTCTTAATTCAAGTTCTTTATATATATATATATATATATATATATATATATATATATATATATATATATATATATATATATATATATATATATATATATATATATATATATATATATATATATATATATATATATATATATATATATATATATATATATATACCAGCCCTCAATTAAGCAATCATCACACACACACACACACACACACACACACACTAACATTTACTCTTATTTTTCTCCCTCGTTTTTTTTCAAGGGGAAACTAAGCAAATTTCCAAAAAAATCCTAATACTTAAATCATGCAAACTGAAGGGGAAGGAGAGAGAGAGAGAGAGAGAGAGAGAGAGAGAGAGAGAGAGAGAGAGAGAGAGAGAGAGAGAGAGAGAGAGAGAGAGAGACGTACACTACCAGTGAAATTGGTAATAATCCACGCACACTGTTTCTGTCCACACCGTCTCTGGTTTGGTTGGAGGTGTTTGGTTAGGAGAGTTTGTTTGGTTTGGTTTGGTTGGGTAAGGTTAGGTTTGATTAGGTTGGGTTAAGTGTGGTTAGGTTGGGTTAGGTGAGGCTAAGACTTGCTGGTGAGGTGAGGTTAGGTTTGGTTAGGTTAAGTTGGATTGTGTTTGGACTAGTTTAGTTACTGATTTAACTGAATTACATAGAATTACATAAAAAGAAGCCACAACAGACCTTGCGGTCCTCACGAGGTGACCTCACCTAGGATTAGTAAGCTGATAGTAGAAGAAAAGGACAGGAAAGCGGAAGCTCCGCTCCCTCCGGCATGAGCCGTACAGGAAAACAGGTCGGAAAGAAATACCTTACGGGGTTAGAGAAGAAGAGAAAAAAAAAAAACGAAGAAAATTTTACAAGAAAGAAAGAAAATAGATGAAATGAAGTCCTCCCATTTCCTATAGGCAAGGAAGTTAATCACTAACAAAGAAACGCTGTTAGCCGCAGATTGCAGGCGATTTATCAAGATGGCTTTTAAAAATTTCTACAGTGTTGCAGTCTATCACGTCTCGAGGAAGCCCATTCCATGGATTTACTAATTGGTGGAAAAAAAAAAAAAAATGATTCATGAGAGTTGAAGGATTTCCAACAATTTTGCAACCGTTTCCTCGTGTAATTTGAAGAGTCTATGGTGAAATATTTACTGCAGTCCATGTTATCAATGCCTTTGATGATTTTAAACAGCTGTATTAAGTCGCCTCTTAGTCTTCTTTGTGTTAATGGGAAAAGATTTAATTCTTTAAGACGCTCTTCGTATGATTTGTTTGTTAGGCTTGGTATCATTTTTGTTACTCTACGCTGAACTCTTTCTAATTGATCAATGTCTTTCTGGTAGCAGGGGCGCCATGCTTGAACGCAATATTCTAAAAGGGGACGGACTAAAGAGTTATACAAAGTGAGGACTGTATCCTTAGATTCAAACATGAATTCAAACTTGAATGCTCAAAAGATCTGCCGATTAAGCCAATTACTTTATTCACTTTCTTTACGACTTGTGAACATTGTTGGCTAAGATTTAAGCTACTCGATATTGTCACTCCTAAATCAATTTCGTTGTCAACACTTTTAAGTTGGGTACCATTTAAAATATACTTTGCTTTCTCGTTTCTATACCCTACGTGAAGCCCTTTGCACTCATCTGCCAGGTTTGCCCCCAGTCTGTTAATTATCTAGATTTTTCTGCATTTATATTACTTGTTCGTTAGAGTCTACGGAATTTGCAATTTCGGTGTCATCAGCAAACTTCGATATTATGCTAGTAACACCCTCATCTATGTCGTTGATACAAACAAGGAAGAGAACAGGTACGTAAGACTGATCCCTGTGGCACCCCGCTGGTTACGTTAGTCCATTTGGATGCTTTTCCATTTATTACTACTCTTTGTTTACTGTTGTTTAGTCATTTTCAGCCCATCGCAACACGTCGCCTTGGATACCCTGTGATTTTAGTTTAATCAGTAAACGTTTGTGGGGGACTTTGTCGAAGGCCTTTTCAAAAATCAAGATATATTATATTTACCGTTTTATTCTCGTCATACTGCTTCAGAATATTATACAAGAAGTGTGAGAGGTTCGTCAAACAAGAGTGTTTGTTGCGGAAGCCGTGTTGAGTATTTTTAAGGAAGTTGTTTTATTCTTAGTGATTAACGAGTTTATCTCTTATTAGTGTTTCAAGCATTTTCAATACAAATGAGGTTAAGTTGTTTTTTTTTTTTATGTAGAATTGACACTGGCCAAGGGCAACAAAAATCCAATAAAAAAAAGCCCACTGAGATGCCAGTCCCAGAAAAGGGTCCAAAGCGATAGCCAAAAATTGAAGGAAAAGTGTCTTGAAACCTTCCTCTTGAAGGAATTCAAGTCATAGGAAGGTGGAATTACAAAAGCAGGCAGGGAGTTCCAGAGTTGACCAGAGAAAGGGATGAATGATTGAGAATACATTAGAGAGGTGGACAGAATAGGGGTGAGAGAAAGAAGAAACTCTTGTGCAGCGAGGCCGCGGTAGGAGGGGAGGCATGCAGTTAGCACGATCAGAAGAGCAGTTAGCATGAAAATAGCGGTAGAAGACAGCTAGAGATGCAACATTGCGGCAGTGAGAGAGAGGCTGAAGAGTCAGTTAGAGGAGAGGAGTTGATGAGACGAAAAGCTTTTGATTCCACCCTGTCTAGAAGAGCGGTATGAGTTAATTGGTTGGTAATTACATGGTAGAGATTTACTGTTTTTTTTTTTTTTTTTTAATCGGAGTAACCTTAGCGAGCCTCCACTCATCAGGCACTATACCGGACTGCAGGTATTTATATGGGACAATATGGTTAGTGGTTTAACTAATTCGGATTTCGCTTGCTTTAAGATGCGGGGAGAGATTGTGTCAGGCCCGGGTGACTTGCTAACTTATTGCTGCATTTTGACGCGTCACTTTGTGCCATACAGTTGCTGCATAACTGATAAACAATGTGGTGTAGTCGTGAGTCAAGTCACTGGTATATTCAAATGAGAGATCAGACCAGACCAGTATTCTAAAACGCTTTGCTCTCTCACCACGACTGTTTGCCAAAGCCACAGAGATGACCACCAGGATTCTTGACAGTGTTTCTCCTCGTAACAATGTACAAATCCAGTTAATCTGTCACTACAACTGTAAAAACACCTTCAAAAAGCCGCTTGTAACTTCAAGTAAAGCCTTTGAAAAGTAGTGGAGGTGTTGTGCAGCCTCACTCTCCTATCTCCCTCCTTCTCCTCCTCCTTTTCTTCATCCTCCTACTCCTGCTACCCCCAATAGCTTCCTACCCTCCCCCCCCTCCACTTCCAGCACACCCCTCACCAGATCAAAGAGAGAACCAGCACCCACGCCCCTCCCTCCCCCCTCGCCAGATGAGGCACCTGGTGTGGGGGCGAGGCGGTGGAGGGGTGGGGGTGCAGGTGAGAGCTCCAGGGTCACGCGATGCTACAAGAGGTTGACGATTTGTTCGGCCACGCCAGCTCGAGGGCTTTCATTGTGTGCGTGTGTCTGTGTGTGTGTGTGTGTGTGTGTGTGTGTGTGTGTGTGTGTGTGTGTGTGTGTGTGTGTGTGTGTGTGTGTGTGTGTGCGTGCGTGTGTGTGGAGAATGATGGGTGAGTTTGCATGCGTCTGTCTGAATTTACCTGTATATTTATCTCTCTATCTCTCTATCTATCTATCTATCTATCTATCTATCTGTCTGTCTGTCTGTCTATCTGTCTGTCTGTCTGTCTATTTTTTCTATCTATCTGACTGGCAGGTGAGTTTACACGTGTCTGTTGAGTTTACCTGTGTGTCTATTTGTCTATCTATCTATTTATCTATCTATCCATCTCACCTCAATGTACAAGACTTTCTACTTTCTTTCGCCATTATTCTATTCGGTTCACCTCCCTAATGCAAGAGTTTACCTGTGTGATTACTTGTGTGTGTGTGTGTGTGTGTGTGTGTGTGTGTGTGTGTGTGTGTGTGTGTGTGTGTGTGTGTGTGTATCTATAGTTTTATTTTCGTTGTGTTTCTAGGTGTCTATCTGTGTTTGTGTTTGTGTGTCATTATTTGTCTCTCTATCCATCTGATTTATTTGTCGTTTTGTTTGTTTTGCATTTATATACGTAAGTGTAGTATACTGGATCGAAACTACTGCTACTACTACTATTACTACTACTATTACTACTACTACTACTACTACTACTACTATTACTACTACTATTACTACTACTACTACTACTACTACTACTACTACTACTACTACTACTACTACTAGTACTAGTACTGTGTTATTTGTTCATGTTTTTCTCTTCTTCTCCTCCTCCTCCTCCTCCACAATGACATGTTTTCACAAAACGGTTGAAAATTGAGATGGAAGGTAATTTTCAAGGTACTTTTTCGGTTGTGTAAGTTACTTAAGTGTGGCAAGATCGAAACACACACACACACACACACACACACACACACACATACACACACACACACACACACACACACACACACACACACATACACACACACACACACGCACACACACACACTTATGCCATTATATCAGAAGAAGAAGAAGAAGAATAGTAACAACAACAACAACAACAACAACAACAACAACAACAACAACAATATAAGGGTACTTACTCTTCACGGCAGTAGTAGTAATAGTAGTAGTAGAAGTAGTAGTAGAACACGCAATACTCTTTCCACACGTAATGTGTGGAAAGCCTACAACTTTGCTATCCTCCATGACCTAGAGCAATTGGTGCAACACCCTACTCGTATTCCTGACCGTCTTGGAGATACGCCCAACATTCTTGACCTCTTCCTGACCTCTAATCCTTCTGCTTATGCTGTCACCCTTTCTTCTCCGTTGGGCTCCTCCGATCACAATCTCATATCTTTATCTTGTCCTATCACTCCAATCCCTCCTCAGGATCCCCCTAAGCGAAGGTGCCTCTGGCGTTTTGCCTCTGCTAGTTGGGGGGACCTGAGGAGGTATTTTGCTGATTTTCCTTGGAATGACTACTGCTTTCGTGTCAGAGACCCATCTTTGTGTGCTGAGCGCATAACAGAGGTGATAGTGTCTGGCATGGAGGCGTACATTCCTTACTCTTTTTCTCGTCCTAAACCTTCTAAACCTTGGTTTAACACAACTTGTTCTCGTGCTATACATGATAGAGAGGTGGCCCACAAAAGGTACTTAAGCCTTCCTTCACCAGAATCTCATGCACTTTATATTTCTGCCCGGAACCATGCCAAGTCTGTTCTCCAACTAGCCAAAAAACTCCTTCATTAACAGAAAATGTCAAAACCTTTCAAGATCTAACTCCCCTCGTGATTTCTGGCATCTAGCCAAAAATATCTCCAATAACTTTGCTTCTTCTTCTTTCCCTCCTCTACTTCAACCAGATGGCACCACTGCTATCACATCTATTTCTAAAGCTGAACTCTTTGCTCAAACATTTGCTAAAAACTCTACCTTGGACGATTCTGGGCTTGTTCCTCCCTCTCCTCCACCCTCTGACTACTTCATGCCACGTATTAAAATTCTTCGTAATGATGTTTTCCATGCCCTCGCTGGCCTAAACCCTTGGAAGGCTTATGGACCTGATGGGGTCCCTCCTATTGTTCTCCGAAACTGTGCCTCCGTGCTTGCACCTTGCCTAGTCGAACTCTTTCAGCTCTGTCTGTCAACATCTACCTTTCCTTCTTGCTGGAAGTTTGCCTACATTCAACCTGTTCCTAAAAAGGGTGACCGCTCTAATCCCTCAAACTACCGTCCTATTGCTTTAATTTCCTGCTTATCTAAAGTTTTTGAATCTATCCTCAACAGGAAGATTCTTAAACATCTATCACTTCACAACCTTCTATCTGATCGCCAGTATGGGTTCCGTCAAGGCCGCTCTACTGGTGATCTTCTGGCTTTCCTTACTGAGTCTTGGTCATCCTCTTTTAGAGACTTTGGTGAAACTTTTGCTGTTGCCTTGGACATATCAAAAGCTTTTGATAGAGTCTGGCACAAAGCTTTGATTTCCAAACTACCCTCCTACGGTTTCTATCCTTCTCTCTGTAACTTCATCTCAAGTTTCCTTTCTGACCGTTCTATTGCTGCTGTGGTAGACGGTCACTGTTCTTCTCCTAAATCTATTAACAGTGGTGTTCCTCAGGGTTCTGTCCTGTCACCCACTCTCTTCTTATTATTCATTAATGATCTTCTAAATCAAACTTCTTGTCCTATCCACTCCTATGCTGATGATACCACCCTGCAATTTTCCACGTCTTTTCATAGACGTCCAACCCTTCAGGAGGTAAACATATCACGCAGGGAAGCCACAGAACGCCTGACTTCTGATCTTTCTAAAATTTCTGATTGGGGCAGGGCAAACTTGGTATTGTTCAATGCCTCAAAAACTCAATTCCTCCATCTATCAACTCGACACAATCTTCCAGACAACTATCCCCTCTTCTTCAGTGACACTCAACTGTCCCCCTCTTCTACACTGAACATCCTCGGTCTGTCCTTTACTTATAATCTGAACTGGAAACTTCACATCTCATCTCTAGCTAAAACAGCTTCTATGAAGTTAGGTGTTCTGAGACGTCTCCGCCAGTTTTTCTCACCCCCCAGCTGCTAACTCTGTACAAGGGCCTTATCCGTCCATGTATGGAGTATGCTTCACATGTCTGGGGGGGTTCCACTCATACTGCTCTTCTAGACAGGGTGGAATCAAAAGCTTTTCGTCTCATCAACTCCTCTCCTCTAACTGACTGTCTTCAGCCCCTCTCTCACCGCCGCAATGTTGCATATCTAGCTGTCTTCTACCGCTATTTTCATGCCAACTGCTCTTCTGATCTTGCTAACTGCATGCCTCCCCTCCTTCCGCGGCCTCGCTGCACAAGACTTTCTTCTTTCTCTCACCCCTATTCTGTCCACCTCTCTAACGCAAGAGTTAACCAGTATTCTCAATCATTCATCCCTTTCTCTGGTAAACTCTGGAACTCCTTGCCTGCTTCTGTATTTCCACCTTCCTATGACTTGAATTCCTTCAAGAGGGAGGTTTCAAGACACTTATCCACCAATTTTTGACCACTGCTTTGACCCTTTTAAGGGACTGGCATTTCAGTGGGCATTTTTTTTTATTAGATTTTTGTTGCCCTTGGCCAGTATCCTTCCTACATAAAAAAAAAATAAATAAATAAATAACTAACACTTTGCGTGCGTGCGTGCGTGCGTGCGTGCGTGTGTGCATGCGTATCTGAAAGGAGAAAGAGAGAGAGAACAATTATTATTTTGCTGTGAAATATTACGACACAACATTACAACATAACAACACGTGAATATTGAATGATGTATCCACCTACCCATCTGTCCCTATCCTACCTTAACCTAACCTAACCTAACCTATTTATCTACCCATCTATCTCTAACCAAACCTTACCAAACGTCCCTATCTACTCTTCTAATCTCTTTACCCATCCCAAGGCGCCCACAAAACTCAGCCTAACTACACATAACCTTACTTAACCTACCGTAACTAAACCCAACGTAACAATACTTACAATCTACTCACCCACACACCAACCACCCACCTAATCTACCTCTCTCCCCCACAGGCGCCCACACAGCCTGCTGGTGGGAGGTGCAGGAGGGGGCTGTACGTAGATGCAATACACCACATGACTTACTACACCTGGTCTGCACCTGGCAAACACTTCAGCTGGCAGTACCAGTTGGTGCCCGCTAGTGTGTGGACCTGCCGACAGAACGGAGCCTGCAGGTGTGTGGGGCGTTGTGGAGGTTGGGAAGGGTCGTTGGGATGTAGGAGGATGTTGATTGGGCTAGGGGTTAGATAGATTAATAAATAGGTAGATAGGTAGAAGGCAATTAACTAGACATACAGACAAATAGGTAGATAGATAGATAGACTGATTGATAGACTGGTGCTGTGTGTGTGTGTGTGTGTGTGTGTGTGTGTGTGTGTGTGTGTGTGTGT
>NC_087155.1:895000-920000 GCF_035594125.1 Scylla paramamosain
TATATAGAAACATCCTTAGGACTGGAATGCCAGCCCCCAGGCCCCCTGTTTGGCTAGCAGCCGAAGTGGCGCTAGCTGTGGCAGACTGAGGTCTGGAACATAGTGCGCAGCGTGGAGTGCCTTCCTGAAATATCAATCAATCAGTGGTAGGCGACCTCATTTGGCAGTGTGGCTACGGGAGGACTGACTGATGGCTGTAGTACCGTCACCGACGTTTCCCTAACCTTGCAGGTTTGCCAGATCAAAACCTTCCGTGAAACACTCTTATGTGGTAAACACTGCAATCTAGAGCTTTCAGTTAACGGAATTCGGCGTCCCTAACATTTGTTATATGCAGAAATCTAAGCCTTTCCTTGTTAACATGGACATCATAGTAAATTCTACGTTTTTTTTTTATTATTTGAATGCATAAACACATAAGTAAACACATGATTAGCCGAATCCTTTGTTGAGGTACCGGAGTAGTCGTAAGTGTGCCCCCTGCACACACGCGCGAGTTTTGAAGGGATGGAGGCCTCCACACTCCTTGTGAGACCCTTCAGTGAAGATGAGAGAGTGGCTCTCCTCTCTGTCATTGAAGGGAGGCCTGTCGTTGTGTCCAAACGAAATAAGGACGAGTTGATGAAAAGGTGGACCAGGCATCAGCTGATCAGCTGGACGACATTGTTGGAACACGCGGTGGTGCCGCTTCTTCCGTGTGAAGAGCGTATAGCTTGAGGTACCCAATATTTCGCAGTTCTTCTGCTTCCACTTATAAATAAACAAAATGCAATTCTTATTCTGATCACATAATTCTCGCTCATTACGTTTTGCTTAACTGAACATGCTGTACACTGCAATAAAACGTGACACCCTGCAGGAAAACATCACCTTATTTCTTCACTTCTACACTTAAGTCGTGTTTGTATCTTTAAATATTACCTCATATACGGGTCGAGGGGGAACTGGAAATTCACGTATTTATACGCCAATGAGAGTATATTAGCACTTCATTAATGCATAAAATTACTATATAATCCTTAATTATGCCCCAAGGGAAAGGGTCTTAAGGGGAGGTCTCGAGGTACCTTGGATCTGCTAAGTTTTACTTGGAGGAAGATGTTGTGAGACGGGAATACCACCGTTAATCCAACGCCACATCGAGATCATATGGCGCCTGATGAGAATGAGATGAGAAGTGACGCCAGATATTGACGGGTGGACACACAGAGAGAGAGAGAGAGAGAGAGAGAGAGAGAGAGAGAGAGAGAGAGGAGAGAGAGGAGAGAGATATGAGAGAGAGAGAGAGAGAGAGAGAGGAGAGGAGAGGAGAGAGGAGATAGAGAGAGAGAGAGAGAGAGAGAGAGAGAGATTGCAGGAAAGAGAAAAAGATAGACAGACAGACAGACAGACTGACTGGAGGGGAAGATATGAAAATAAAGATGGAGAGAAGAAAGAAAAAGAAAAAAAAAGATAGAAAGGAAAGGGAGAAGGGAAAGGAGAAGGGGAAAGGAATGAGAGAGGGAAGAACACATGAATTGAAATTAAAGGAATGAGAGAGAGAGAGACATGAAGAGAGAGAGAGAGAGAGAGAGAGAGCGAGAGAGAGGAGAGAGAGAGAGGAGAGAGAGATGAAGAGAGAGAGAGAGAGGAGAGAGAGAGAGAGAGAGAGAGAGAGAGAGAGAGAGAATACACACACACACACACACACACACACACACACACACACACAAGATGCACGTGAACTGGAAAGAAGGTCACTCTTAATGAGCAACTCGATAATTGCACGAATAAAATACTTCTCTGAGAATTGCAAGTAAGGAGTGAGTGGAGCGTCAGGAGAGGTGGCGGGGGACAGCAGGGAGGAAGGGAAGGAGTTTGTGGGGATCATTGTTTGTTGCTGGTTAATGATACTCCTTTACTGCCGCTCATGTATATGTACGGCATGGACTGGCCAACGGCACCGAAAAAGGAGAGTGTGTGTAAGAACTGGGTTTAGTTGATCCGTTCACTTGTGTGGCTTCTCAGCGTCGTATTGTAATGGTCTTGTGACTTTATTTATAATTTTCAGTGATAACAGTTACAGGAAAATTGTGTGACCCAGCATTCAGTGTGGCTCTTGTAGCGTTTGTGGTGAATATTTGTATCGGTAAAATTCATCTGGGCTACTGAAGAAAACTAGTAAATGTCATGTCAGTTAAAGAGTTAATGTTACCCTTTTACTGATATGTTCATCTTTAGTTCACTTTAAGAACTGTGTAAAAATTAACTGTTTGCACAAAATTACGGAGAAAGAGAGAGAAAATACTAGGTTAATTTGGTCTTTTCCAGGATACACAGCTATTTATTAGATTGGGTTTTTATGTAAGAGTTTCACTGGCCAAGGGCGACAAAAAAAATAAAATAAAAGGGTCAAGTGAGTTGTCTGTCCCTAAAGGAAAGTGGTGACAGGATTATACAAAACTGAAGCAGTGTCTTGAAACTTTCCTCTTTAGAGAATTGAAGTCAGAAAAAGAGAGGAAGATACAGAAGCAGGCAAGGAGTTCCTGAGTTTACCAGAAAAAATAGATGAATGATTGAGAATACTCCTTAACTCTTACATTAGAAAGTTAGACAGAGTAGAGGTTAAAGGAAGAAGAAAGTTTTGTGCAGCGAAGTCGAGGGAGGAGGAGAGGCATGCAATAGGCAACATCTGAAGAGCAATTAGGATGAAAGTAGAGGTAGAAGATGACAAGAGTTCATTGCAAATATTAATTGTTTGCATGAACTTAGAGAAAGAATGAGATTAGGAGGTTCATTCATGGATCATTCAGTACAAAGGTAACTTTGACGTAAGCTGAAGATGATTATGGGAAAAGTGTCCAGCAGTGAAGGGATTAGTGTCCAGCAGTGAAGAAACTCAGAAAATCCTCACCACACACTCAGTACATGTGAGGATGTTAGCGAGTGAAGAGGTGAGTGAACGGATCAGTGCAGTATCAAGATAAGGAGGAACAAAAGGAAAGAGTGAAAGGTACGAAAATTATACTTTAGATCTTCCCTGGACCTTGGATCTTCCTCCCTGTGAAGGAAATAAAACTCAGTACGTTATAATTATAATATAACATGAATAAATAAATGACTCATACTGAAGCCAAGGAGACGAAACACAGTAAATTAAGAATAAGGTCTCGTAATATTCCCATGACCTTATTTTGGTGTGGCCAGACGCGGTATTAGTGAACAGTCAATATGGAGCTTTTAAAAGACTATTTATTGAATAAATAGAGATCATAGGTGGGTCTATAAACCGCTGGTACGTTTTATACAGGGACTGCCACATGTGGAACTACTGACTTCTTACAGTTTCCCGTATGTTTTTATGTTCTTATTTTCTTAGAAAACACATGAAGTTGAAAGCCATCCGGTAAAATGTAGCGCACTGTGATGGCAAGAGCATAATTAAACAGATCTAATAAAAAAAAGGATCTTGATGAATGAATGATAATCCTTTCAGTTGAATGACTAGATAAAACAATTACTCTGTACCTCTTACAAGAGAAAATAAATAGTTATTGTTAATAATTAATTACCTGGTGCAGCTTACTGAACAATACGCTTATAAATCATTAGCAATTCATAAGAACCGGGAACTTCCTGTGAATTGAGAAAAAAGAAGCAAAGCAGACTTTGAAGTACAAACGACTCAGCACCACTCAGAGGAAAGCAGTTGTGTTTAAGAATGCGTCAGTTTCATCCCAGAGGAATATAAGAAATTATCAATTTAAAACATAAATAACATTAATTTATCTTTGCTAATAAAATAATAAAAGATATTCCTTGTTCAAAGAAAAGCAATTATAATTGAGAATGTATTAATTTAATCTTTCAGAAGTATTGTTGACTACTATTTCAAAGTATGACTGGCATTGATATACCTTTCCCTACAAGATAAAAGAAATTACGTACTCGTTAAAAGAGAAGTAGTTGTGTTTTTTTTTTTTTATATATGTAGGAGGGACACTGGCCAAGGGCAACAAATATCCAATAAAAAAAAAATGCCCACTGAAATGCCAGTCACATTAAAGGGTCAAAGGAGTAGCCAAAAATTGATGAATAATTGTCTTGAAACCTCCCTCTTGAAGGAATTCAAGTCATAGGAAGGTGGAAATACAGAAGCAGGCAAGGAGTTCCAGAGTTTACCAGAGAAAGGGATGAATGATTGAGAATACTGGTTAACTCTTGCGTTAGAGAGATGGACAGAATAGGGGTGAGAGAAAGAAGAAAGTCTTGTGCAGCGAGGCCGCGGGAGGAGGGGAGGCATGCAGTTAGCAAGATCAGAAGAGCAGTTAGCATGAAAATAGCGGTAGAAGACAGCTAGAGATGCAACATGGCGGCGGTGAGAGAGAGGCTGAAGACAGTTTAGTAATGTATTAATTTAATCCCTGAGAAACATTACTGATTGCTAATTTGATAACACAAGTAAGAAATGTATACCTTTATTTACAAAGTGATAAAAAAGAAAGTAATCGTTAAAAGAAAACCAAATACATTTTAATTAAGACTACCTGTGTAAACCGATCAGTAAGAATAACAATATTTCATGGAATAAATAAATAATCTGAATCTAAAAGCTGAATCTCTCTCTCTCTCTAGCTCGTCACTTTCTGGAGGATTGTTTTGCTGACGCCTTGTTGCCTCAAATGATCCCAACATTTTGATACAACACACACACACACACATACTCTCGCTCGCTCGCTCGCTCTCTCTCTCTCTCTCTCTCTCTCTCTCTCTCTCTCTCTCTCTCTCTCTCTCTCTCTCTCTGATCTACGTTCCCTCCGCATATCCAACTTCTATTAACTCTCTCCAGCTCGTAGTCTCCCTCCCCTACTTTTCCTCTCCTCGTTTACATCCTCTCCTGTTACCTCTTTTCTCTCTCTCTCTCTCTCTCTCTCTCTCTCTCTCTCTCTCTCTCTCTCTCTCTCTCTCTCTCTCTCTCTCTCTCTCTCTCTCTCTCTCGCTCTTCTCTTGTATCACTTACCACCAGCAAGCCCCTCTCTTCCCTCCGCCTTGCACATCTCATCCCATACTACTCATTCTCTTTCTCCTTCTCCCTCTCTCTCTCTCTCTCTCTCTCTCTCTCTCTCTCTCTCTCTCTCTCTCTCTCTCTCTCTCTCTCTCTCTCTCTCTCTCTCTCTCTCTCCAACTAAATCCTCGGAAACCACGCGGGAAGAGGAAACTCTCTCAAACATAAAAGTTATATGTAATACCAAAAAAAAAAATAAATAAATAAAAAAAAATAAATAAATAGAATGCGAGTTTCATCCAGGCTTTTAATTAAGATTTCAGTTTTCATCTTCAAAATGCGTTTCAGATCCCATTAGATGTGCGGAGACAGAAACGTGAGAGAGAGAGAGAGAGAGAGAGAGAGAGAGAGAGAGAGAGAGAGAGAGAGAGAGGGGGGGAGGGTGGTATACCAGTTACTTGAGAGGGGGATGGAAGGGTAATACAGTAATTTGTGAGGGGGGATGGGGTGGGGAATACTGGCACTCGTGAGAGGGGAGGGGAAAGCACCTATGCACTTGGAATGGAGGGAGGGGAGGGCATAGAAACACTAAGAAACAAGGTGGTTCAGCAGGGCGAAGGAGGAGCAGAGATACAGTGGGTGGGAAGGAAGGAGAAAAGGGAACAGGAAGGAAGGGGAAAAGGGAATAAAAGAGAAAAGGGAATGTAGAGAGTTAGCAGAGATGAGGGTGAGAGAGTGAGAGTATGACAGGCTCTTGTGGTCAAAGCATCTGGCGGAGGAGTGGGTTGACCGTGTTATTGTTGTCAAAGGCCGCTCCTTCCCCTCGATGCTTCCATAATAAGGGGGAGAGACGACAAGACAACACAACGTGGCTACCAATTTTGAAAAAGACGAGAGGGAAAAAAGAACGGAGCTGCTGTTTATCCTCTCTCCGCGCGCACACACACACACACACACACACACAAACACAAACACAAACACACACACACACACACACACACACACACACACACACACACACAAAAACCCTGGCTCCAAACACTGCCCAGGGCATGAACAAGCCTCGCAGGCCGTGTCGCACATTTGTGACCGATCCGCAAAAAAAAAACCGCAAAAAAAAAAATAAATAAATAAATAAAAACATCTTAGCTGTGATGCTGGCAGAGGAAAGATCGTGGTTTTAGAGAGAGAGAGAGAGAGAGAGAGAGAGAGAGAGAGAGAGAGAGAGAGAGAGAGAGAGAGAGAGAGAGAGAGAGAGAGAGAGTATTAAGTCTCCTTCCCTGTGTGTGTGTGTGTGTGTGTGTGTGTGTGTGTGTGTGTGTGTGTGTGTGTGTGTGTGTGTGTGTGTTTGGGTTCACACGTTAGGAGATGAATTTCATAATAATTATAGGTGATCAAAAAAAGAGAAGGGCATTTTTTATCGTTTTTTTTTTATCTATTTATTTTTGTTTTAATTTTTATTTGTTTATTCAGTTTTGTTTTATTTCTTTATCATTACCAGTATTACTTTCATCTTTTTTTCTTTTTTTTTTATAATAATAGTAGTGCATTTTCTGCCGTCAAGGTTCATACATAAGATGAACCAAATTTTCTCCTTCCCTTACTTTCCTGTCGTCTTCTCCGTAATATGCTGCATGAGCCCATATCGTCACCAATAATGTCAATAATGATGTAAGATAACATTATATGTCACCGCCTGATATGTTAAAGGACTGGAGTCGCCTGTAGGGCTCTTGAATTCGATACACTTAAAATGAAAAGAGATTGAATCACTGGTTATATCATTCACTGGATTCTTGTTATTTAGGTCCTGGTGACCAGACCTCGTATTCTGAGATGCTCAGTTCATGAAACTTAGTGAATGTGTTCCTCCTCCATCAAAAAAAAAACCTTGTTAGACAATTGTAAGTATTAAGAAAACACTCTTGAAACCTAAAATCACTTTCAACCAAGTCTGTTACAAGTAGTCGAGGTAAAACTATTAAAGCATTCCACTTACCTTACCTTCTCTCTCCTCACACTCTTCACGTCACAAAAGATGCTCAGCCTTGCTCACCATCTGTCTTCACCCAACCTGCAAACTCCGCCCCCACATCGATGAGATATAAACAAATTATTTCAAAATGGTAAATTTTGGAAAACAATTTCGAAACGAGAGAATCACGCCCTCGTCCCATGGGAACCTGGTCGCGGTCACAAGGGCAAGGTTCGCCCAGTGGGGCCGCGACCAGGCGCGGCGATACGCACATCGAGTCCTACTCCTGAAGCGAGGGGGCTCCCCTCGTGAAGCACCCCAGCCAACACCTATCGCAATGGACGGGGGTGCCCCACCCACTCCAGTCCCATTAGAGGTTGTTGCCCCACCCACCAACGTCTCACTGGAGGAGGGTGCCCCACCCAACAACGTCCCACTGGAGGAGGGTGCCCCACCCATCCCCGTACCACTGGACGGGGGTGCAACACCCATCCCCGTACCACTGGACGGGGGTGCCCCACCCATCCCCGTACCACTGGACGGGGGTGCCCCACCCATCCCCATACCACTGGACGGGGGTGCCCCACCCATCCCCGTACCACTGGACGGGGATGCCCCACCCACCACCACCGTGCCACTGCACGGGGGTGCTCCACCCAACCACGTGCCACTGGATAGCGGTTCCCTACCCAAGACCGTGCCACTGGACGGGGCTGCCCCACCCACCACCACCGTGCCACTGGACGGGGCTGCCCCACCCACCACCACCGTGCCACTGGACGGGGATGCCCCACCCACCACCACCGTGCCACTGGACAGGGGTGCCCCACCCACCGACGTCCCACTGGAGGGGGTGCCTCATCCACCAACGTCCCACTGGAGAAGGTGCCCAATCCACCATCGTGTCGATGGACGGGGGTGCCCCACCCACCACCACCGTGCCAAAAGACAGGGGTGCCCCACCCACCACCACCGTGTCACTGGACGGGGGTGCCCCACCCACCACCACCGTGCCAAAAGACAGGGGTGCCCCACCCACCACCACCGTGCCAAAAGACAGGGGTGCCCCACCCACCACCACCGTGCCAAAAGACAGGGGTGCCCCATCCACCACCACCGTGCCACTGGACGGGGGTGCCCCACCCACCACCACCGTGCCACTGGACGGGGGTGCCCCACCCACCACCACCGTGCCACTGGACGGGGGTGCCCCACCCACCACCACCGTGCCACTGGACGGGGGTGCCCCACCCACCACCACCGTGCCAAAAGACAGGGGTGCCCCACCCACCACCACCGTGCCAAAAGACAGGGGTGCCCCACCCACCACCACCGTGCCAAAAGACAGGGGTGCCCCACCCACCACCACCGTGCCACTGGACGGGGGTGCCCCACCCACCACCACCGTGCCACTGGAGGGGGTGCCCCACCCACCACCACCGTGTCACTGGACGGGGGTGCCCCTCCCACCACCACCGTGTCACTGGACGGGGGTGCCCCACCCACTACCACCGTGCCACTGGACGGGGGTGCCCCACCCACCACCACCGTGCCAAAAGACAGGGGTGCCCCACCCACCACCACCGTGCCACTGGACGGGTTAGCGTAGGATAGGTTAGGTTAGGTTAGGGTTAGGTTAGGTCTGATGAGGTTAGGTTAGGGTTAGGTTAGGTTGGTTAGGTTAGGTTAGGTTAGGGTTAGGGTTGGTTAGGTTAGGTTAGGGTTAGGGTTAGGTCTGATGAGGTTAGGTTAGCGTAGGATAGGTTAGGTTAGGTTAGGTTAGTTTAGGTTAGGTCTGATGAGGTTAGGTTAGGTTAGGTTAGGGTTAGGTTGGTTAGGTTAGGGTTAGGTTGTTTAGGTTAGGTTAGGTTAGGGTTAGGTTAGGTTAGGTTAGGTTGGTTAGGTTATGTCTGATGAGGTTAGGTTAGCGTAGGATAGGTTAGGTTAGGTTAGGTTAGGTCTGATGAGGTTAGGTTAGCGTAGGATAGGTTAGGTTAGGGTTAGGTTAGGTTAGGGTTAGGTTAGGTCTGATGAGGTTAGGTTAGGTTAGGTTAGGTTGGTTAGGTAAGGTTAGGTTAGGTTGGTCAGGTTAGGTTAGGTTAGGGTTAGGTTAGGTTAGGTTAGGTCTGATGAGGTTAGGTTAGCGTAGGATAGGTTAGGTTAGGTTAGGTTAGGTTAGGGTTAGGTTAGGTCTGATGAGGTTAGGTTAGTGTAGGATAGGTTAGGTTAGGTTAGGTTAGTTAGGTTAGGTTAGGTTATGTTAGGTTAGGTTAGGTTAGGTTAGTTAGGTTAGATTAGGTCTGATGAGGTTAGGTTAGCGTAGGATAGGTTAGGTTAGATTAGGTTAGGTTAGCGTAGGATAGGTTAGGTCAAGTTAGGTTAGCTTAGACTAGACTAAACGGAGGCCAAATCTCCCCAGGCCAAACCTGATGATGACTTAATGGATGCCAGATCTCCCCTGGCCAAACCTGATGATGACTAAAAGGCCAAATCTCCCCTGGCCAAACCTGATATTGACTAACTGAAGGCCAAATCTCCCCTGGCCACACCTGATATTGACTAAACGGAGGCCAAATCTCCCCTGGCCAAACCTGATGATGACTTAACGGAGGCCAGATCTCCCCTGGCCAAACCTGATGATGATTAAATGGCCAAATCTCCCCTGGCCATACCTGATGATGACAAAGAGGCCAGATCTCCCCTGGCCAAACCTGATATTGACTAAACTTAGGCCAAATCTCCCCTGGCCAAACCTGATGATGACTTAACGGAGGCCAAATCTCCCCTGGCCAAACCTGATGATGACTAAAAGGCCAAATCTCCCCTGGCCAAACCTGATATTGACTAACTGAAGGCCAAATCTCCCCTGGCCACACCTGATATTGACTAAACGGAGGCCAAATCTCCCCTGGCCAAACCTGATGATGACTTAACGGATGCCAGATCTCCCCTGGCCATACCTGCTGATGACAAAAAGGCCAGATCTCCCCTGGCCATACCTGATATTGACTAAACGGACGCCAAATCTCCCTTGGCCAAACCTGATGATGAATTAACAGAGGCCAAATCTCCCCTGGACACACCTGATATTGACTAAATGGAGGCCAAATCTCCCCTGGCCTAACCTGATGATGACTTAACGGAGGCCAAATCTCCCCTGGCCTAACCTGATATTGACTAAACGGAGGCCAAATCTCCCCAAACCTGATGATGACAAAGAGGCCAAATCTCCCTTGGCCAAACCTGATATTGACTAAACGGAGGCCAAATCTCCCCAAACCTGATGATGACAAAGAGGCCAAATCTCCCTTGGCCAAACCTGATATTGACTAAACGGAGGCCAAATCTCCCCAAACCTGATGATGACAAAGAGGCCAAATCTCCCCTGGTCAAACCTGATATTGACTAAACGGAGGCCAAATCTCCCCAAACCTGATGATGACAAAGAGGCCAAATCTCCCTTGGCCAAACCTGATATTGACTAAACGGAGGCCAAATCTCCCCAAACCTGATGATGACAAAGAGGCCAAATCTCCCCTGGCCAAACCTGATATTGACTAGATTTAGGCCAAATCTCCCCTGGCCAAACCTGATGATGACAAAGAGGCCAAATCTCCCCTGGCCAAACCTGATATTGACTAAACGGAGGCCAAATCTCCCCAAACATGATGATGACAAAGAGGCCAAATCTCCCCTGGCCAAACCTGATATTGACTAAACGGAGGCCAAATCTCCCATGGCCACACCTGATGATGACTTAACTAAGGCCAGATCTCCCCTGGCCAAACCTGATATAGACTAAATGGCCAAATCTCCCCTGGCCACACCTGATATTGACTAAATTTAGGCCAAATCTCCCCTGGCCAAACCTGATATTGACTAAACGGAGGCCAAATCTCCCCTGGCCACACCTGATATTGACTTAACGGAGGCCAAATCTCCCCTGGCCAAACCTGATATTGACTAAACGGAGGCCAAATCTCCCCTGGCCACACCTGATAATGATTAAACGGAGGCTAAATCTCCCCTGGCCAAACCTGATATTGACTAAACTTAGACCAGATCTCTCCTGGCCAAACCTGATATGGACTAAACGGAGGCCAAATCTTCCCTGGCCACACCTGATGATGACTTAACGGATGCCAAATCTCCCGCGGCGAAACCTGATACTGACTTAACGGAGGCCAAATCTCCCCTGGCCACACCTGATATTGACTTAACGGAGGCCAGATCTCCCCTGGCCACACCTGATATTGACTAAATGAAGGCCAAATCTCCCTTGGCCAAACCTGATGATGACTTAAATGCCAAATCTCCCCTGGCCACACTTGATATTGACTTAACGGAGGCCAAATCTCCCCTGGCCACACCTGATATTGATTAAATGAAGGCCAAATCTCCCCTGGCTAAACCTGATGATGACTAAAAGGCCAAATCTCCCCTTGCCAAACCTGATATTGACTAAACGGAGGCCAAATCTCCCCTGGCCACACCTGATATTGACTTAACGGAGGCCAAATCTTCCATGGCCAAACCTGATATTGAATAAACGGAGGCCAAATCTCCCTGGCCACACCTGCTGACCAAACCTACTGTGGAGAAACTCGATGACAAACCAAACTTACCCTAGACAATCCTAAAGACGACGACCAAACCTACCCTGGCCAAACCTATCCTGGCCAAACCTGATGACGACCGAAGCCTACCCTGACCACACATAACTGCTAGCAAATTTCTCGTGGTCAGGAAAAAAAATTACTTCTCTTTTCTTATTTTCGCTTATCTTTCCATCTTCTAAAATCTTCATTCATTCTTACATACATTCATACATAGATATCATTTATAAGAGAGAGAGAGAGAGAGAGAGAGAGAGAGAGAGAGAGAGAGAGAGAGAGAGAGAGAGAGAGAGAGAGAGAGAGAGAGAGAGAGAGAGAGAGAGAAAGTGAGTGAGAGAGAGAGAGAGAGAGAGAGAGAGAGAGAGAGAGAGAGAGAGAGAGAGAGAGAGAGAGAGAGAGAAAGTGAGTGAGAGAGAGAGAGAGAGAGAGAGAGAGAGAGAGAGAGAGAGAGAGAGAGAGAGAGAGAGGCTAGAAATGAATGGGTGTGATAAGCAGTCTCTCTCTCTCTCTCTCTCTCTCTCTCTCTCTCTCTCACACACACACACACACACACACACACACACACACACTAGTCAATTACTAGTTAAAGATTAATCAGTGAAATAAATATATAACAAATGATGTTAATAAGTTTTCTAAAAGGAAAAGGAAATACTTGTACTTCCCCTTCCCCCCACATAGTATTCATGAAATCTTACTGAATTGTTAACTTATGTTATATATATATATATATATATATATATATATATATATATATATATATATATATATATATATATATATATATATATATATATATATATATATTGAATGGAGAGTAGACTCTCTCTCTCTCTCTCTCTCTCTCTCTCTCTCTCTCTCTCTCTCTCTCTCTCTCTCTCTCTCTCTCTCATAAACACTAACTCTTTTCATTGTTCCTTCCCTCCCTCCTTCCTTCCTTCGTGAATACCTTGTAATTAATTAAAGAACACGTGCGGTTACCAAATATCAAGAAAAGAAAGATGTAACAGTCCACTTTTTAAACATGCATTTTCTTTGATGTAATTTTGAAATAAAAGAATGTTAAATGTGTTTTTTATGACATACTTTGTTAATTTCATCAGTTCTTTTCTAGGAGTGTGCTATTATATAATGAAAGCCAGAGGAGGAGGCAGTAGACACCTGCCGAAATGATTATTACTCCCAGTGAGGTCTAAAGCACTGTTCAGGGGGTAATGTGAACTTATCATTAAACCCAGCTGTGACCTCACTGAACGTTTCCCTTTGTGTCTCACAACACAAGGGGGCAGTCACAGCCTGCCCTCTAAAGACAACTCTCTTCCTCCACACAAAACTACAAGCACCTACTAACACACACCCTTCACTCAAAAATTTTAAAATCATCATGGCGACTCCTATACCAGCCTCGGAGTCCCCATCTGGGGAGGGAACCATAAATGTCCCCAGGTCGGACTGCCTTTCTGTCGACAACCCTAAGTGTCTTGACACCCTCCCTCAACTTTTTCTTCATTAACTTATGCAACATTCGTGGTCTAAGATCTAATTTTCAATCTGTAGAACACCACCTCTCCTTTTCTAAACCTCATCTTCTTTTCCTCACTGAAACTCAGGTGTCTGAGGCAACTGACAGTAGCCCCTTTTCTGTTCCCTCCTACTTTCTCTATCCTCATTTTCGATCCAAAGCTGGATGCTGCGTTTATGTGCGCAATGACTTAACCTGCTCTCGTGCCCACGCTCTTGAATCTTCCGAGTTTTCCATCATCTGGCTACGACTACAGAGTCACTCTCATACTAAATTTATCTGTGCTGTATACCTCTCACCTAACTCCTCTGACTATAAGAAATTCTTTGACTACTTAACTTCCAAAGTGGAGCACATTCTGACCCTCTTCCCTTTTGCAGAGATCTCCATTCTTGGAGACTTCAATGTTCACCACCAGCTTTGGCTTTCCTCTCCCTTCACTGACCATCCTGGTGAACTAGCCTACAACTTTGCTATCCTCCACGACCTAGAGCAATTGGTGCAACACCCTACTCGTATTCCTGACCGTCTTGGAGATAAGCCCCACATTCTTGACCTTTTCCTGACCTCTAATCCTTCTGCTTATGCTGTCACCCTTTCTTCTCCGTTGGGCTCCTCCGA
Source organism: Scylla paramamosain (assembly GCF_035594125.1). Taxonomy (NCBI): domain Eukaryota; kingdom Metazoa; phylum Arthropoda; class Malacostraca; order Decapoda; family Portunidae; genus Scylla; species Scylla paramamosain. Next base: position 908,719 of record NC_087155.1, read on the forward strand.
TCACAATCTCATATCTTTATCTTGTCCTATTACTCCAATCCCTCCTGAGGAAGGTGCCTCTGGCGTTTTGCTTCTGTTAGTTGGGGGAACCTGAGGAGGTATTTTGCTGATTTTCCTTGGAATGACTACTGTTTCCGTGTCAGAGACCCGGCTTTGTGTGCTGAGCGCATAACAGAGGTGATTGTGTCTATCATGGAGGCATACATTGCTCACTCTTTTTCTCGTCCTAAACCTTCTAAACCCTGGTTTAACACAGCTTGTTCTCGTGCTATACATGATAGAGAGGTGGCCCACAAAAGGTACTTAAGCCTTCCATCACCAAAATCTCATGCACTTTATATTTCTGCCCGGAACCATGCCAAGTCTGTTCTCCAACTAGCCAAAAACTCCTTCATTAACAGAAAATGTCAAAACCTTTCAAGATCTAACTCCCCTCGTGATTTCTGGCATCTAGCCAAAAATATCTCCAATAACTTTACTTCTTCTTCTTTCCCTCCTCTATTTCAACCAGATGGCACCACTGCTATCACATCTATTTCTAAAGCTGAACTCTTTGCTCAAACCTTTGCTAAAAACTCTACCTTGGACGATTCTGGGCTTGTTCCTCCCTCTCCTCCACCCTCTGACTACTTCATGCCACCTATTAAAATTCTTCACAATGATGTTTTCCATGCCCTCGCTGGCCTAAACCCTCGGAAGGCTTATGGACCTGATGGGGTCCCTCCTATTGTTCTCCGAAACTGTGCCTCCGTGCTTGCACCTTGCCTAGTCAAACTCTTTCAGCTCTGTCTGTCAACATCTACCTTTCCTTCTTGCTGGAAGTTTGCCTACATTCAACCTGTTCCTAAAAAGGGTGACCGTTCTAATCCCTCAAACTACCGTCCTATTCCTTTAATTTCCTGCCTATCTAAAGTTTTTGAATCTATCCTCAACAGGAAGATTCTTAAACATCTATCACTTCACAACCTTCTATCTGATCGCCAGTATGGGTTCCGTCAAGGCCGCTCTACTGGTGATCTTCTGGCTTTCCTTACTGAGTCTTGGTCATCCTCTTTTAGAAACTTTGGTGAAACTTTTGCTGTTGCCTTGGACATATCAAAAGCTTTTGATAGAGTCTGGCACAAAGCTTTGATTTCCAAACTACCCTCCTACGGTTTCTATCCTTCTCTTTGTAACTTCATCTCGAGTTTCCTTTCTGACCGTTCTATTGCTGCTGTGGTAGACGGTCACTGTTCTTCTCCTAAATCTATTAACAGTGGTGTTCCTCAGGGTTCTGTCCTGTCACCCACTCTCTTCTTATTATTCATCAATGAACTTCTAAACCAAACTTCTTGTCTTACGCTGATGAAACCACCCTGCACTTTTCCACGTCTTTTCATAGACGTCCAACCCTTCAGGAAGTATACATTTCATGCAGGGAAGCCACAGAACGCCAAACTTCTGATCTTTAAAATCTGCGATTGAGGCAGGACAAACTTAGTATTGTTCAGTGTTTCAAAACTCAATCCTTCCATCTATCAACTCGACACAACCTTCCAGATAACTATCCCCTCCTCTTCAGTGACATCCAACTGTCTCCCTTTTCTACACTGAGCGTTCTCGGTCTATCCTTTACTTCTAAAGTAAACTTTACTTTATTTTTAATTTACTATCCTTTACTGTCTTAACTGCAAACTTCACATCCCATCTCTAGCTAAAACAGGTTCTATGAACTTAGGCGTTCTGAGTCGTCTCTGCCAGTTTTTTCTCCCCCACCCCCTTACCAGCAGCTCACTCTGTACAGGGGCCTTATCTGCCTATGTATAGAGTATGCTTCACATGTATAGGGGGATGTTCCACTTATACGATTCTTTTAGACAAGGTGGAATCAGATGTTTTTTTGTCTTAGCAACTCCTCTCCTCTAACTCACTGTCTTCAGCCTCTCTCTCTCTCTCTCTCTCTCTCTCTCTCTCTCTCTCTCTCTCTCTCTCTCTCTCTCTCTCTGTCTCGCAGTGTTGTATCTCTTGCTATCTTCTACCGCTATTTTTATGCTAACTGCTCTTCTGATCTTGCTAACTGCATGCCTCCCCTCCCCCGACGGCTTCGCTGCACAAGTCTTTTCTTTCTCTTACCCATATTCTGTCCACCTCTCTAATGCATGCAAGAGTTAACCAGTATTCTCAATCATTCATCCCTTTCTCCGGTAAACTCTGGAACTCCCTTTCCACTTCTGTATTTCCTCCCTCCTATTTTCAAGCGGGAGGTTTCAAGACACTTATCCTTTAATTTTTGAAGACCACTTTTTGACTGCTCGGGGACCGGCACCTCAGTGGCATTTTTTTAATTATAATCTTGTTGCCCTTGGCTGGTGCCTCTCCTTCATAAAAAAAAAATGTTGTAACGAAAAGGGAGGAAACGGACAGAAAGGTTCGAAAGGCGAGAGGGAAGGGAAGGAGAAAGGGAGGGAGGCACGCTGGGTCAACACCTCGCGGCTCTAGTCTCGGGAACGCGAATTTACTCAACCTACACGAATACTGAGGTGTGTGTGTGTGTGTGTGTGTGTGTGTGTGTCAGTGTGTGTGTGTGTGTGTGTGTGTGTGTAATAATAATAATAATAATAAACGGTTTATTATTTAGGCAGTTGACAAACTGAAAATGTACATAGGGGATGGGGAAAAACTTAACATTAATCCTAACGGTAAGACTAATCTAGGAGGGAAATACTATTGATTGATGGCTCGCACCATGGTGGGAATCGCACTGAGTCTGTACCGGTCCGTGCGCGGCGCCTTCAGGGGCGTTATTTTGTTGTGGTGTCTGGTGGCACGGACAGGGCGAGGCGCGTCGGGCGGCAGCATGTCTCTGAGACGCGGATGATGCAGTAGTCCCTTCCCAAACTTCTCCAGAGCCTCTCGGTGCCTGGTGGATATTCTGGACAGACTCAGGGTGGTCAGGGCTTCTTCATAGGTGGTGTATGCAGGGCCAAGGATGACCCTGCACGCCCTCTTCTGCACACTCTCTAGCTGTAGCTGTTGAGTGTGTGTGAGGGAGGAGGACCACGCTGGGGAGGCGTACATGAGTTTGGGGAGGATGAAGGTGAGGTACACCCCCCTTAACTCATCTGTCGGCGTCCCCAGCGACCTGAGTCTGCGCAGCATGTACAGCCTGTAGGTAGCTGATCTCACGGTGCTGGCGACATGCTGCTTCCAGGTCAGCTGGTCGTCCACCGTGACTCCGAGAAGCTTGGCACATTGGACCACCTGGAGGGGGTGAGGGCCCACTGTGAGCCGGGGAGGGGGCACTGGTACAGAGGAGGTACAGAAATGCATCACCACAGTTTTGCTGTGGTTGATGGTCATCCTGCTCTCCTCTGTCCACGTCTGCAGTCGCTCCAGAATTGCTTGCAGTGGCGAGTAGTCCGGGTTCTTGTTGGAAGCTGGGACGCCCACGGTGCAGTCGTCCACATACTTCCAGCGATGGGGGGTGTCGGTGAGGGCGTCGTTGATGAGGAGGAGGAAGCATAGAGGACCCATCTTGGTCCCCTGGGGGACTCCACATGTCAGCTGTTGGAAATTAGAGACAGAGCCCTGATAGCGAACGGCCTGACGTCTCCCTGTGAGGAAGTCGGCTAGCCACGCTATCAGATTAGGAGGGAGACCCAGACTTACTGCCTTGCTGATGACAACAGTGTGATCAACTAGATCAAAGGCTTTTTTGAAGTCGACAAAAGCAACAGCTAGAGAGGTGTTTCGCTTGTCCAGGTGGCTGTGGATGAATTCAAGGAAGCTGGTCAGGTAATGTGAGGTGGAGGTGGCTTTAATATTTCCGAATTGTCTGATATCCACGGTGTTACAAATTTTGGTGTATGCCCAGTCATATACAAAATCTTCACAAATAAGGCTAGGGATGGGGGTGATAGAGACTGGCCTGAGGTCATTGAGTGACTGAGGACTGGAAGTTTTGGGGATGGGAGTGACATAAGATGTCTTCCAGTCCGCGGGGCAAGAGTGTTGGGAGAGTGAGGCGTTTATTATGGAGCATAGCGGTGTTGCTAGCTCTACAGCAAATTCCTTGTAAATTTTTATAGGAAGGTCAGTGGGTGTGGTGGATCTTGGTTTAAATTTAAGTATTCTCTTAAAAACATCCATCGCCTGGACAGTGTGTGGAGGGGAGGGAGCGGGCAGATAGGCAGGAAGCGGAGTGGTGTGGAGGGGAGGAAAGGTTTGACAGATAGCAGCAAAGTGATCGTTCATCTCCTGAGCCGCGAGATTAGCAGGAAGGTGTGAGGTGCAAGGAAGGGATGAAGTGTGCTTTTGTAAGCCACACAAAGCTTTGATCTTAGCGTACCACTGTCTGTTGTTGGTCAGCTTGAGGTGGTGTATCTTGTCTGGGTAATAGCTTGCCTTTGCATTCTTAATCTCCCTGATTACTCTGTTTCTTAGTTTCCTGTAAAGGACCGGGCAGGAGTGGAACGCCCAGGTCCGCTGACGCATGAGTCTTTTAATGCGGGGCGTCATCCAGGGAGCATCAGACGGGTGCGTTGTGACGCTCTTGGCTGGGAAGTAGTGGTGGAAGGCTGCTGTAGTAGTGGCGACGTAGTTTTGCCATTTTAAGTGGACGTCCTCCTCATCCAGCACCTCGGTCCACGGGTGTTGTGTCACCCACTGCCCAAACTCCCTCATGGCTGAGTCAGGCATGGGGCGGTGGGTCCTGGTGACAGCTGACCGGGGGGTCGAGGTGGTGGGTGTGGGTGACCACAGTATGGAGAGGTGGGTGCTCCGTCCCATGGGAGGCAGCGGCTTGGGTGGCGAGTACTGCTGGCCCAGGTCTGTGAGGATAAGGTCGAGGATGGCTTGCTGGTGGGTGGGGAAGTCCACGACCTGGGTGAGGTGTAGCTGGTGTAGGATATCGTTGATATCTAATCTGTTAAAGTCCCCACAGATGACCAGCTTGGCAGCAGGATACCTCACCCTCAGGGCATCAGCAGTGTTGATGATGTGAGCGGTGAGCAACTGTGCAGTGGCGGCTCGTGGGGGGTGGTACACGACGCAGACTATGATGGAGGCCGTGTTGTTGGGATGGGAGGGGGGCGTGACTCTCACCCACAGGGCCTCCACACCGGCAGGAATATCGACAGGGAGGTGTGAGGGGCTGAGGGCAGAGCGGCAGAAGACGGCCACTCCCCCCCCCCCTGCGCCCTGACCTGAGGTGATGGTATAGCTGGTAGTCCTGCATCGTGCACACCTCAGGAACAATCTGCCACGCCTCAGTAACCGCCACAATGTCCGCACAAGTAGATCTCACCGTCACAATCACTTCGTCCATCTTGTTGGCCAGAGACGTTGCATTAAATAAGAGGAGTGAGGGAAGACTATACCACGTTCTCGGCACCTCAAAGTGTTTGTATTCCCTCTTCTCCACCCTGCGGTCGTCTCTGGCACTGGAGGTCACTACCTTGATGGGACGCACCACACTTTTGCCTCCTCTCGATCCACGGTTTCGAAATAGTTTTAAGGACTTAAGGCACTGTATCACGTTGGGTGGCGGGTACCCAGATCCTCGTCTACGACGCAGGAGGTAATTGCGTTCGTATGTTTGCACTGAAGCACTCATTTTTCTTTATGTATCACACGCATTCGCTACAAGTGTTCACAAAGACAACAATCCCACCAGGTCGAGCCTCAAACTAAACGCTAAAAGTTGAAAACAGAAAAGTAAAAAAACAAAACAAACTGAGGTCACTATCACTAGGGGGCGGGGAAGGCCAACAAGTTGGCCGAGGCTGCTCGAGAGCGCCAAGGTCACACGTCCTGCCCGTATGAGGTCAAGACGGTGTGTGTGCGTGTGTGTGTGTGTGTGTGTGTGTTTGTGTGTGTGTGTGTGTGTGTGTGTGTGTGTGTGTGTGTGTGTGTGTGTGTGTGTGTGTGTGTCAGAATGTGTGTGTGTGTGTGTGTGTGTGTGTGTGTGTGTGTGTGTGTGTGTGTGTGCTTTTCTCTGCCACTTTTGCACTTCCAGTCTCAAGCATGTTTACAAGCAACTTTCCATTACGGCGAGAGCTTCAGCTTCAAAGACACGAGCGATTTAAAGACGCGGGAGGAAATACATTTGTAACAGAGACCAGCACGAGGCGGAGAGAGAACACATGGAATGACAAGACTGGGAACACCTACAGCACGAGGACGAGGACGAGGACGAGGAGCAGGAGAAAGAGGGGCAAGGGGAGAGAGAGAGAGAGAGAGAGAGAGAGAGAGAGAGAGAGAGAGAGAGAGAGAGAGAGAGAGAGAGGGAGGGAAGAGAACACAATATCTGAAGGAAATAGCTTAAGAGAATTTCCTGTGGCAAGAACAAGTGTATTTGTGGCCCATACATTGGTTCCAGACATTGTCACCTTTACTGCACAAAGATACGTAATACAGCTTCAGTTGTGCCTTAGTGTTATTATGAAGGGACACAAGATACAGCCACGTCTTCGCTTTGCTGACGAAGTATTGGTTTCTCGTCATTATTACAGTACAAAGTTCAAAGACGTTGGAGTGATCGCCGCTCCGCCGAGCCCAGACTTGCCAAAAAGCGCGGCGTCACAAAACAGTCAGTCCTGCAGCCTCTCGGGAATACACGGCGAGCAGTCCTGGTTCTTTTGATGAAGTTTTGTTGTTGGGATTAGTTTTGTGGCACGGAATTGTGTTCTCTCCAGATATCACAAATCTTTTCCGTAGTACTGGACATCACAGGAGCACCGAGCATTGAGGGGAGTCTCTCTTGCAGGTTGTGTAGCGATAAAATGATTGGCCATGCATTGGATTCACATTTCCTCCATGTGAACCCAAGCATCGCGTCACCTTTGTGGTTCCGAGATGCGCAATCATGTGGCCATTTCGCGTCGCTGGTAACGATGAGGCCAGTCTCCTTTTTACTCTGCCCGCCATTGTCAGGGATCACAGTGGATGCTGCTGTGTTGGATGGATTTTCTTTCATCTTTTTTTTTTTTTTTTATGTGTGAATCAGTTTATCATATCAAGGTCGAGTGTTGTTTCTCAATTTCCGGATCAATGAGAAATCTTAGAAAGGTGTTTCACGACTGACCACACTGCCTGGTGCTCCTCTCTCCTTCCACTAAGTCAGTAAAGCAGTAATCTATCAGTTGCAATTCTTATTTTCTATAAACATTGAGTAAGTGGGTTCTTGAACGTTTCAGCATCTTTTGTTTACTATTTTTAACAGGCTATAGCAGAAGGTATGAAGATTTTTAAAGGTGTTTTCCTTCTTCTAAAAGTTTAGTGAGGATTCTGCATCTTTATACAGAAAAAAAATAAATAAAAATAAATAAATAAAATAAAATAAATAAATAACATGGATGTGAAACAAACTTATGAGCTCTGTAGTCTGTGAAACAGTCTGATGAACACCTCAGACGTTCACCACTACGGGTTAATCCTCAGGTCCACGACAAATGACATAATTACAGCGAGATTCAGCCATTCAGTACAGACCATTGTCTTTTCCCAGCCACCTCCTGATCCTGGCATATGAATGATGTATTTACGCTGAGTGTAGTTTGTCTAGGAGTCTCGCATGAGGGTCCTTGTCAGGTCCTTGTTCCAGAAATCGAGATGTATTTCACTGGTGAGCATTGGCCTATTCCTGTGTTCATGAATATCGTAAGAGAAATCCATCTGGAAATTGAGGATAAACATTGGCTCCTGCTTCCCTGCTGGTTACCTGTGCTTGCTGAATTTATTATTTATTATTTATTATTATTACTTATCTTGATTACTTCACTGCAGGGGTTATTTTTGCTAACAGAGAGAGAGAGAGAGAGAGAGAGAGAGAGAGAGAGAGAGAGAGAGAGAGAGAGAGAGAGAGAGAGAGAGTCAGAGTCTACGTATAGTCGCATTTTACAAGAGTATTTTTAATCACCGCAATAATGTTGTCGTGTAATGCTTATCGGTAAACTACATGCTTTTTGATGATGTTTTTCTTGTTATAAGATACTGTAATATTCCACAGCCTGCAAAAAATAAGATTAAACAATTCGCAATTTGACTCAGCGGCACCTCCGAGGCTGCGACAATGCAACCGTGCGTCCGTCATGTCACAGAGCACACCCGCGAGTCCCGTACATTTTCAACTCCACTGACGGGTAAACAAAGCCTTACAGTGCATATGTGTATACAACATTTTCTACTTAGAATTACGCGTTCTTTCACTTCTTTCAGTATTTGTAGAAACTCGCGGTATGCCCTGTAATTATCCCTCCCTCGATCCAAGAGAGAGAGAGAGAGAGAGAGAGAGAGAGAGAGAGAGAGAGAGAGAGAGAGAGAGAGAGAGAGAGAGAGAGAGAGAGAGAGAGAGAGAGAGAGAGAGAGAGAGAATTGGAGGAAGGATAATGAAGGAATGGAGGAAGGAAGGAAGGAGGTTCTGGAAATCTTATTCATGGTATAAATTTGGTAGGTACTTAAAGCTTCCTGGACGAGGCAAGATGGACTCCGAGCCAAAAATGTGAAAGTAAATTGTCAGAAATATATAGAAGCCCATCGAGGCGAAGAAGGAACTGAAAAATTGCAACTGAAAATATTAACATGAACCCTCCCCCAAATAAATAAATAAATAAATAAATAAATAAATAAATAAATAAATAAATAAACTGCAGGAGAAAATATCAACTTGAGAAAAAAATAAAAAATAAATTGTGGAAAATAAAGGAGAGAAATGTGCATATCAATGACAACAGCATTAAAAGAAAAAAATAAATAAAAAGAGAGGGAAAAAACGATAAAAATTCATATCTAGATGAAAGAAATTGAAGGAAAAACAAAATAGATATGTATACATATGGAAACAACATTGGAAGGGAAAATAAATAAAGGGAAGGAAAAAAATCACGACCACGAGTAAAGTAATTGAAATAAAAGAAAATTAATGGAAATACAGACACAAACGACGACAAATAAGGGAAAAATAATGATAACATGAAAATTTTAAAAATCTTTAAAAAAAATACCAACACAATGCTAAATATAACAACATTCATAACACAATAATAAAAAAAAAGTCAACTGATGTCATTCGAATTGTCAGTCTCTGCCGCGCATCCAATGAGAAAATGTACAAGAGAAGATCAGGACACAGGTGAAATCGCACCTCAAGACGGAGGAAGGGAAAAGAAGAAAAATAAATAAATAAATAAATAAAATAAGATACAGAAACATGACAGATTGCGGACATAAAAAAAAAAAGCATTTTAACCCTTTCACTGCAAGACAAATTCTCTTCTTCAATACCTATAACTTTTTAGACGCTATTTTTGTGCTAAGCCAAGTAAGGTATTTTTATTCCGGCACCTTGGGAGTGCTGCGAGAAAGGGAAAAAACAAAAGGAAAAGGGAAAACTCATATCCTATACCATTTCCATAAGAGTAATAATGGATATTTTCATTCATTCGTGAGTTGCAACATGGGAAGACAAAGCATTTCTTTTTTATATTAGTTTTTATTTTTTTATGTTCTAAGTCAAAGTTGATTTTAATTTCAGGTTCCTTTGATATTTCGAATAACAGATGCTTTCATTTCTACGTGACTTTGAAGGAGATGAAAGACATTGATTTTCTATATCATGAACAATGTTAATTATTTTTCAGATTTATCTATTAATCCTACACCTCAGGAAGGAGTCAAACAGTGTGGCAAACTTCACTTTCTTCCTGTGTGAAAATATTCCAGAAACGTGGTGAAAAAACGGCAGGGAATTTCATGAACATTAATCGAAGAAAAATCAATATATGAACGAATCAGCTGCTTCATGTCAAGGGTTTGCAAAAACCGAGAAGTGAGGATGGAATAGCACGAAGTAGTTGCCAATACTGATGGGGATGATGATGATGATGGCAATAATGATAGAAATCATGCCAAAAATTATGTAAAAAAAAAAAAGCTAAAAAAAATGATGATGAACATGACAACAATAATGATGAAAATTACTTCCTGTTACCTCTAAACATTTACACACACACACACACACACACACACACACACACACACACACACACACACACACACACATCAATACAAATAAACCCAGTCCTTATTCCATCAATCAAAAACACACACAACACAAGAGTAAGAGTAAGAGGACACTTCAACACGCCTTACACTGGAGCACCAAATAATACACACTTCATCTCACACTTAACGCACATCAATGAGAGAGAGAGAGAGAGAGAGAGAGAGAGAGAGAGAGAGAGAGAGAGAGAGAGAGAGAGAGAGAGAGAGAGAGAGAGAGAGAGAGAGAGAGAGAGAGAGGATGAGTCAAAGTTAATCCAAAGCTTTACGTTCTAATATCCAGACGTACGTTCGCCTCCATCATTCCAATTGCCTTGTGCTTATCTTGCTCTGGGTCTCATTGTGAAAGATTTATGGGATTTGATGGCGGGGGAGGTGAGTCTGTTGTCCTTTTTTTTTCTATCAATCTATTTATTTATTTATTATTATTATTATTATTATTATTATTATTATTATTATTATTATTATTATTATTATTATTTGTGTGTGTGTGTGTGTGTGTGTGTGTGTGTGTGTGTGTGTGTGTGCAGCCTTAGGAGGGAGGAAGGGAGGGAGGGTGGGGAAGAAATAAGTAAAAAATAAAGAAAGAAGGAAAGAAATAAAGAAAAAAAGAAAGAAAGAAAACGAAAAATAACCCACAACAAAAAAAAAAAACAGGAGAGGGAAAGGAAGAGAAAATGAAAGAAATTCTGAAATAAAAAAAAGTAAAGTAAAAAAAAAAACATGCGTACATACATTTCTACAGACAGACAAAAACACACACAAAAAAAGCAAGACTGACAAAAACTAAAAAAAAAAAAACGAAACAAAGCATAGACAAACAGACAGACAGACAGACAGACAGGCAGGCAGGGAAGCGGACAATTATATAGACATTAAAAAGACAAAACTCAAAAATAAAGAAAAAGTTAAGAAAAAATAAAGAAAGCTGCAGAAAAAAAAAAACACTTTACTGTGAGTCGCTCCATTGCAGGTTTTTAATACTAGACGGAAAAATAAGAAAGTTTTGATGTTAACGGCGTAACTTGGGAGATATTAGCTGTGATGGAAGGCGGGGCTCACTGCTGCCAGGACTTATAATGACGCACTAATACCTTGCAGGCGAGAGGGGAAGAAATTAAATACCAAACAATTAAGCTTACAGGAAAAACACTCCGTGTCTTCTAGTCATCAAGTGCTAACAATGTGATGATAAAAAAAAAAAAAAAAAATTGACGATGTATTTCTTACTTTTTAAAGAGCAT
>NC_087155.1:925000-940000 GCF_035594125.1 Scylla paramamosain
CCTAGACACCGCTCAGACACACACACACACACACACACACACACACACACACACACACACTAAAATCTTGTTGTTGCCTCGGCTACACCGTCACGCCAGGAAGACTTGGCCCACGCACCAATCACTCCCAGAGCCAAACACACCAGCTATACCACCACAACCTGGAGGCTGGGAAGATCTACAGACAGCAGAGGGAAGCTGGCGATGACTGGGACTACAGAATAATGTGTTGCTACGAGTACTGTTTGCCTCTGGGAGTCAGTAGACTTGCCCTCTTGGCTAACAATACAGGGGAGGAAACGTTGCACTGAGTTGCCTTGCGTTTATCCAGCTAACGTTCCGCCTGGTGTGTCTGGTACCCTGCCCTCTATAAGCGTATTCATCCTTATGTCCTACCCGCCCAAGTGACAACCAGTGTGTGATCAGCCTTCAAGGTGGGTAGGTGCTCGTCCGTCCTCTCTCGCCTCGCCTCTCCCGATAGTGATTCTAACTTTCACTGCGACACCCAACCCTTGACAGCACTAAAAGCCATTACATTTTTGATAAGCATCGACAAGAAAAAAAAAAAAAATAATTAAAATAATAGATTAGCAGTTTCTAGTCAGTATAATGCTTGGAGGTGGCCATAGAAACGAGACTGAAGTTGTTGAATTTACACTGCTTAGAGAGACGTAGGTTAAGAGGGGACTTGATAGAAGTCTTTAAGTGGTACAGGTGACATAACAAGGGGGACGCAAATAACATTCTCAGGATCAGTAATCAGGATAGAACAAACAATAACGGATTAAAGCTTGAAAAATTTAGGTTTAAGAAAAAGATAGGAAGGAATTGGTTTTCAAATAGTGGAGGATGAATGGAACGGCCTCAGTAATTAGGATGTTAGTGCTGAGTCATGAGAGAGCTTTGAAAGAAGATTAGACAAGTTTAGGTGCAAACAGGCAGGTGTTTCATACAGGGAGTGTCACGTGTAGGCCTGGTGGCTTCCTGCACCAACCCTTGTGTTCTTGTGGTCTTATGTTCTACAGCAACAAAAAATGTCTCAGTGAGTTTAGTAATTAGGGAAAAACGTGCCAAATAACAAGGAAAGAGAAAAACATCCTTTCTTGTTGTCTAGAGTGTATTGTTTACATTACTGTCTTAATTGTACCACTATTATCCATCATTCAGGTGGCGTGCGCTGTGTCGCGAGAGTCTTCCCTTCAGATCGCCGCTCCCTGCTGTGGTTTGACGCTTCCTAACTGTCTATCTTATTTTTTTTCTGTCATTTCTGACTGTCATTTCTAGTTTTTCGTTTTTTTTCCTTCACCAACCAAAAAAATAAACATTTCTTTCATCTATTCAAGTTTTATATCGCTAACCGGAAATTTCTCGATTGTGTTTCCTTGTTTTCGTAATCCTGTTGCAGTTCCACCTCTCTCTCTCTCTCTCTCTCTCTCTCTCTCTCTCTCTCTCTCTCTCTCTCTCTCTCTCTCTCTCTCTCTCTCTCTCTCCTTCCTGTAGGCAAAGCATCGCTCCAGTACGGATTGTTGCAGTGTATTACCTCACCGCTGTGACTGACGGGCTGTTTATAACCTCGGGCAGGGCGCCACCATCACCAGGCGAGGAAAAGAAACCGTACTGGTAATCACAGAGCACAAGATTATTTATTAAGCGCGTGACAGAAACGTGTAAGATGATCCAGTATTTTAGAAGTCACGAGCTAAGGATTCAATACACATTACAAATTTGAACAGAAATACTGCGATGTCATGAAATGCTGGAAAGAAACAGGTAAATATAACAAACATGGAGAACACAGCACTACAGCAGCAAGCCGGCGGCAACACGTGCAGGCGGCTTCCCCGCTCAAAATGTGACTAAAGCAAAGGCCGGCAGCCTCCAGCCCGCGGCCCAGTGCTGCCGGCGAAGACCAACCCTCAAACCCGCGACCTTCTTTAGTATATTGTATTCCGCTCCACGAAACACGAGGCAGAACAAACTGAAGTACGCTAGACAATATTCACTGGTGGGACAAGTGGGCGACTGGTGTCTGGTCACCCCGTGCAACCCGTGGGAAAGTGTCCGCCCCGCCCTGCTTGGCGCCACCTCCAAGCACTCAGTGGTGTGTGTCGGGCATGGGCAGTTCGCGGCGGCCAAACAGCGCCGAGCCTGAGGCGTTCATTCACCCCTCATGCAGACTGATGGCCGGTCATTTAGTACGTGGGGAGAGAGGTGAGGCAGCGTGCGGCCTTGTGTCTGTGCGTCTCCCAGCAGGCACTCCACCACACCAGGTTGTATCGTAAGTAAACAGCATACAGTAAACATAAGCGTCGACAAAACTGCTGGTGTTGTGTTTGCTCATATCTTCCCCGTGGCTTGTGAGGAATTGCAGACCATACCAGTGGCTAAGATACTTTGGTGCTCAGCTCAGTATTCTCAAACATCACGCCGCACCTCCACTACATTCCAAACGCTGTACTTGAAGCTATCCGGGTTTTGAAGGGCGTTTCTACGGTTGTACAGACAGATTAACAAAGTTTATACGTTATTAAAAGGGGAGACAGTCAGGAGAGCTGGACTAATAATTTCTGTAGCCCTTGAAATTAATGGTGATGAGAAAGCAGAGCCTTAGTAGCGCGCTAAAGGTACACACACACATCTTGGACTTTGCCGGCGCACCAACCCTGCAGTCAGCGTAGTGCAGACTTACTACAAGACGCAACACTAACGCCCTACCTATCTAGGAAAATTAGGAGGCGCACTTTGGTGACAGTCGCGGCGCACGGTCTGCGAATCGCCTTTACATCCTGACACCGGCGCGGCGCTGGATCTTCCCTGTGTTGTTCCTGACGCAAAGTGTTGCATGCCGCCGTCTGTTTTACCTTGTCATTGCTGTAGTGTTAACATTCTATCTAAGCATCTGTTACAATTCACTGTTAAGTAATGCAGTACTACCGAGACCCGTCCTTCACCTCAGTGCATAGCGGTTGTAACGAAGCTTGATTAAATCTTTGTTTCAACTCGTTCCTTAATTAAACACAGAACAGCACCAACTGATATTCTCTAGATGCACATCACCATGTAGACGAAATGAAGCCACGACAAGGATGTCACCATCACGACGCCTTGGATTGTGAAAGGAACTGCTGCGCTGCATAAACGAACCCACAGTTTTAGGTGTGAGCAGAGCACGGCTCAGCAGACCCACCCAGGCTCAGTATTCATTAACGCTTGGCTCTCTCACCACCACTATCTTTCAAGGCCACAGAGACGATCAGCTCGGTTCTCTCCTGTCAATAATGTAGAAATCTTGTCAATCTGTTACTAGGAATAAAAAAATAAAATAAATAAATAAATAAATAAATAAATAAATAAATAAATAAAACACAGTTGGGTCTCTCACCACGACTGTTTTCCAAGGCCACAGAGACAATTATCCGGATTCTGAAGAGTATTTCTCCTGTTGGCAATGTAGAAATGTTTATCTGTCACTGGAACCATAAAAACACCTTTAAGGGAGGCGCTGCCCAGTGCTGCTGGAGGCTACATTCATAGCAATACATTTATCCTGAGGTATGCTTTACTTAATGACTTCAGTAAAAGCAATAACATCTTTTTTTTTTTTTTTGTCCATAATAGCTGAAGTAGTTTTTGCAGGAATATTAGCTTTTTTTTTTCTTTTATGTTTGTAAGAGAAGAAGGTAGAAACGGAAATTTACTCGATTTCTACGATGTTGGGAAGATATACTGATGAAACCCAGAGTTATAAACTGGCGGTACAGTTTTCTTTATATGTCTCACCATTCATGTGCAAAAAAACTTCCAAGATCACCATTTTGTATCCCAAAATTCTTCTTTTATACTCCTTCAATAAATTATATCGGCGATGTTTGTTAGGTTAGAAAAAAAAAAAACATACCAGCAAAATGTTTATCATCCATTCGTCTTCCAGCAGTTCTTGTTTTTATTATGTTCAAAACTAATGGAGTCATTTTCCTCAGAAGTACAATAATTGCACTTTCCTGATATGCCCATTTTTGTGTTCACATGTGTGTGTGTGTGTGTGTGTGCGTGTGTGTGTGTGTGTGTGTGTGTTGTACTAGAAGTCTCCTGGCTTATCGTCTGTGGGAGCTTCCTGCTTCTTCTTCACTTTCTTTTCCCGGGGGCTTCTTCTTTAGCCCTCTTGAGCTTCACGACCTGTCAAAGTGTGCGCAGGTGCACGTGACCCAAGACGCCCCAGCAGTGACGCTCTCTGTACCCAAAGTTGTGGTCGAGGATCGTAACTTTTACAGTGAAGTCCACTCTTTTCTGTCCCTCAAACTTTGTCTCACTGCATTTTGACCACAACTTGGAGTGCAGGCTTTGGTTTGGCTTTGCATGCGTCCCTTGAGACGGGCGTGAGGGTGAACGCCGGTGGGTGGCCGCGTGAGGTGGCGGCTCACGACGTCACTGACTGACACGTCATGAGTTCTTGTCTTTCTTGTGCTTCGGCCAGATTCCTTGAAGCACTCCTTCCATGCAGCACCTCCTTGAAAGGACGTCCCATGCTGCTAGAGTACAAGAAACCTTGAAAAAAGCTGGAAAAGTGACTCAAACAGGTAGGCAGCAATGAGCGCAGTGCATGCCTCCCCTCCTTCCGCGGCCTCGCTGCACAAGACTTCCTTCTTTCTCTCACCCCTATTCAGTCCACCTCTCTAACGCAAGAGTTAACCAGTATTCTCAATCATTCATCCCTTTCTCTGGTAAACTCTGGAACTCCCTGCCTGCTTCTGTATTTCCACCTTCCTATGACTTGAATTCCTTCAAGAGGGAGGTTTCAAGACACTTATCCACCAATTTTTGACCACTGCTTTGACCTTTTTATGGGACTGGCATTTCAGTGGGCATTTTTTTTATTAGATTTTTGTTGCCCTTGGCCAGTGTCCTTCCTACATAAAAAAAAAAAAAAAAATGATACCCTTTGAGGAGCGTTCCAGCCACAACACAGCCTGTGACTCGACTTGGCTGTGTCGGCTTGGGCAGGCTCCAGACGTCCTCTTCTAGTACCTTGCCACGTGTATGATGACAATTTTTGTGTGTATAATATAATATATATATATATATATATATATATATATATATATATATATATATATATATATATATATATATATATATATATATATATATATATAAGGAAAAAAAGATTATAAAAAAAGGTGGCAAAATGAAACCTAAGAACAGTGAATAGAAAACAGTATTTTCTGCAAGGGTGGGGACATCAAAATTGATATTGCAACTTTATTTAATTGACAGGAAAAAATTATCGTACGGCTGCCAAATTTCCACAAAATGCGTGATGTGTGCTGCAACTTTTTCAGGGTAACTTTTAGAAAAAGGCTGGAAAAGTTGAATTTGACTTTATTTTGGCGACGCCTCCCCTTAAAAACGCTTAGCTCTCTCATCAAGACTATTTTCAAATTCATAGAGACGCTTTGCCGAATTCTCAAGTGTGTTTCTCCTGTTAGTTATGTAGAAATGTTGTTAATTTGTCGTGTGTGTGTGTGTGTGTGTGTGTGTGTGTGTGTGTGTGTGTGTGTGTGTGTGTGTGTGTGTGTGTGTGTGTGTGTGTGTGTGTGTGTGAATCCCTGTCTGTTTACCTACCTACTAAATGATTGATAATAATTGTTAATAATAATAATAACTAATAATAATAATAATAGTAATAATAATAATAATAATAATAATAATAATAATAATAATGATAATAATAATAATAATACACGCTTTAAGCTGTGGGGCAACTTAAAGGACCTTCACCCAGCGGCAGGAGGGGAGGGGGAGGTGTTCTTTAAAGCCTAATGTGGTTGGAGAGGCTGGATTATTAAAAAAAAAAAAAAAAAAAAAAATTGCCCTAGTCCTCTTTAAAGCCTAATTTGGTTAGAGAGGTTGAATTACTACAAAAAAAAAAATGCCTTAGTCCTCTTTAAAAGCTAATTTGTTTAAAAGGATGAATTAATACAAAAAAAATTGCCTTAGTCCTTTTTAAAGGCTAATTTGGTTAAAGAGGCTGAATTATTACAAAAAAAATGACCATAGTCCTTTTTAAAGGCTAATTTGGTTAAAGAGGCTGAATTATTACAAGAAAAAAAAGATTGCCTAAATTCTTTTTTAAAGATTAATTTGGTTAGCGAGTCTGGGTTATGTTGGTTGTGTTGGTAAATAAAAAAAAATGAAATAAAATAAAATCAAAGCCTACAAAAATAATTGTGCAATGAAAATATGTAACTTTTGTTGAGAGAAGCAGAAGTGTTTGACGTAATGGAGGCTGTTCTGATGCAATGCTCTTCATCAAACTTTTATTACAAGTTTGAATGCAATTCATTCATGAAAGCTGAGGTGTTGTGACACCAATTTTGCCTAACTATCTTTCAATCCCAGTCTATCCATAAATACACATTTATTTATCCATCTATCTATCTAGCTTTCCCTTTTATCTATCTATCTATCTATCTATCTATCTATCTATCTATATATATATATATATATATATATATATATATATATATATATATATATATATATATATATATATATATATATATATATATATATATATATTTACCACCCAATTAATTCCTCACAACGCCAACCAATTACTGTCCATCATCCACCACGCTAGCCAATCACAGGCGCCACTTCAAACAGCCGTGGAGCGCTAACTCCAATCTCCTGTTGTGTTGCTTTGTGGGGCCCAGTTCCTGCTAAACCTAACCCTGCCGCACCTGCTGCCGAAAGAGAGACACTGTGTGACTCTTTGGCATGACCGGGACTCAGACGGTGACAACAGTTAGTGGAGAGAAACAGACAGTGGCGACAATCAGTGCAGAGAAACACGCAAACTCATCAAAGCGAGGAGCAATGAACAAGACCAAGCCAGACAAGCGCAACAAGGCGCCCAGGAAGGCTGGATGCTGCGCCTTCATCCACGCCTTCCTGCGGCTGTTCACACGCAAGAAGCGTGGCCAGGAAAAGCCTGCTATGATACAACACTTCCCTGGAAGAGGCTCTGCCTGTGCTGACTCATCTCGGAGAGTCTGCGCTGCACCACACTGTTAAGAAAGAACATGTAATGGAAGAACATCTTAAAGAAGAACATCTTATGGAAGAACATCTTCAAGAAAAACATCTTATGGAAGAACATCTTGAAGAAAAACATCTTAAAGAAGAACATCTTAAGGAAGAAACTGTTATGAAAAAACATCTTAAGGAAGAACATCTTAAGGAAAAAACTGTTATGGAAGAACATCTTAAGGAAGAACAGCTTAAGGAAGAACAGCTTAAGGAAGAAACTGTTATGGAAGAACATCTTAAGGAAGAAACTATTATGGAAGAAACTGTTATGGAAGAACATGTTAAAGAGGAACATTTTAAGCAAGAACATGTTAAGCAAAAACACGTTATGGAAAAATTTATGGTGCAAGAATCTACTGCTAAAGAAGAAACTATTGTGAGGGAATCTGTTATGCAGGGACCTGATGTAGAACATCTCATGAAAGAACATGAGGTCAAAGAACATCTACTCGAAGAACAAGAGGTCGAACAACATCTGATGGAAGAACAAAAGGTCAAAGATCATATGATGGAAAAACAAAAGGTCGAAGGACATATGATGAAAGAACAAAAGGTCAAAGAGCCTCTGATGGAAGAACAAGAGGTCAAAGAAACTCTGATGGAAGAACAAGAGGTTAAAGAACATCTGATAGAGGAGCAGGAGATCAAAGAGCATTTGATGGAAGAGGCTGTGCTGGAAGAGGCTGTGAAGGAACAGCCTGTGGGGGACAAGAGCATGGCGGCCCAGCCTGCAGTGGAGGAGCCTGACCACAGCGACTCTGATTTCGACGACGATGTCGCTGACGACTCAGGCTCCAAGCAGTCGTATTGGGAAGAGTGTCCGCGGCTTGCATGGCAGGGCAAGGCCTCCCTAGGCAAGGCCGAGAACAACAGCATGATGGCTACCGCCCCGCCCTCCGCCGCGCCCTCCACCACACACGAGCTGCTGCCGTGGCCGCAAGGCGCCGCCCGCACCTTCCATAGCTCCGCTGTCGACCCTCCCACTACCTTGGTCATGGGCACCAACAAGCACGAGACGGACCACCTCCTGACGCAGGCCACGGACCGCGTCGTCTTCTTCCACATGGATGACCTGCCCTCAGCCCACGTGTACCTGCAGCTGGAGCCCAAGGCTGTCAAGACCTGGGCTCAGGAAGTGGATGAGGCGGAGGAGAAAGGCCTGGACGTGTTCGCCCCACAGACCAGCTGCCTTCCCTACAGTCTGATACTTCACTGCGAGACAGGCGCCTCAGAAGAAAATGAGGGCTGCTGCAGCTGCAGCCACTGAGATCAAGATGAGTGCCACTCAGAAGCGCAGAGCCCGCCGCAGGGCCTTAGCTGAAGCTCTTAAAGCTTCTGCAGAAAGTGAGGCTGCCGCGAAGCCCGAAGAAACTCGCGTGTCATCAGAAAATAAGGCTGCTGCAGCTGCAGCCACTGAGATCAAGTTGAGCGCCTCCCAGAAGCGAAGGACCCGCCGCAGGGCCTTAGCTGAAGCTCTTAAAGCTTCTGCAGAAAGTGAGGCTGCCGCGAAGCCCGAAGAAACTCGCGTGTCATCAGAAAATAAGGCTGCTGCAGCTGCAGCCACTGAGATCAAGTTGAGCGCCTCCCAGAAGCGAAGGACCCGCCGCAGGGCCTTAGCTGAAGCTCTTAAAGCTTCAGCAGAAGGCGGGGCTGCCGCGAAGCCCGAAGAAACTCGCGCAGCAGCAGAAAATGAGGCATCAGCCGCGAGGATGAAGAGTGTTGCTCGGCCGCCGCGTGCAGAGAAAACCTCGTGTGCTGATTGCACCAAGAGGAGTCGCACACCCGACAGGACGCCCATTTGGGCCTCCCCCTCAGCGCGGGCGTCTGAGAACGACAGGGGTCCCTTGGTGACTGAAGCTACTGCTAACCCGGCGACTCATGGCGGGACGAGCACTACGAGGCGGCGAAGGGCCCGCCGCAAGGCATTAGCCTCCTGCACTAAGAGCGAGGCACGGCTCGTCGCGAGTACCCACTAACAGCCGGTATCCGATAGGACGGCCGTCTGGCCCTCGCCCTCCGTGCGGGTGTTTGGGAGCGACGGGCGTCCCTTCGTAACCACGTGGGAGGAGGCTGCGTACGACGCCTTCCACGCCCGCCGGCATTATTGAGGCCCGTGTCCACGAGGACGGAGCTACAAATGAACGTTTGATTGACATTGAGAGAGAGAGAGAGAGAGAGAGAGAGAGAGAGAGAGAGAGAGAGAGAGAGAGAGAGAGAGAGAGAGAGAGAGAGAGAGAGAGAGAGTTACCTCTTTACTGGTATTTGACAAGTTTCTTTAATGACAAAGTACTCCAAAGCACTCATTACTTATTGTACAGCCTTCTCTGAGCATAATACTGCCTAGACATTGGATATTCTACTCTTTTCTTCCTCTTTTCTTTCATAAAGATGCTCTAAATTTAAAAGATTCTCTCCAGAACACTTTGAGAATACTGGTGTTTGGTCCAGCGGTGAGGGATTGGCGGCCTGGTATACAGGTAGACAGAACCGTCATCACTGGCGGGGCGTCCATCAGTGCTCATAACCACGCGTGCCTCGCTGCACTTCACTAGTCGACCACCTCTTGTCCCCTACTGGTGCCGCTCTCTTTGTTCATTGATCTTTATTATTGTGTACACAGATACACAAACACCTACATACTTTGTTGACCACTGCAATCTTACACACTGTGATTAATTAAACAAGAACCTTAGAATTATGTATCACAAACCCAGTATGTATTACACACACACACACACGCACACACACACACACACACACACACACACACACATGCATTCCTTCACTTCCTAAGGCTGTTGTTGTGATGATGAGCAAATGAATAATGAAACAAGCCGGCACCACCACTGCTCCATCAGTGTACACCAAATCACAAACAAAGGAACATCAATCCTCAGTGTTAAAAATGAACACGTAAATTAATAATTAAGTGAAAACAACAATATATGAATAAATAAATATCAATACAAGAACATGGACTTCCTGTGTTGAAAAATGAATACGTAAATAAATCAATAACTAAATGAATGATGAATACATGAAGAGATAAATACTAATACAAATAAAATTGCTCCAAAAGCTAACATGGCTGCACATTTTAACCATATGTTTATTTAGGAACAGAAGTGAGTGCAGATAAAGTAAGAAAAAAAATCTTATATATGAATAAATAAAACTTCATGACTACTACCACTGTGCCTCCTGACGCTGCCTGGGACTTGTAGTACAGATGATCGCAGCCACGCACAGGAAGCGCTAAACATGTTCACCAGATTATCTAACTTAACCTTTTGACTGCAGTTTTTCCTTTTTTTTTTTTTTTTTTTGTTCAAACACATCTCAAAAAATAAAATTGTTGCTTAACACTGGGAAGCTCTTTTATTCTCTTTTCTTTCCTGTACTTTTTTTTTTTAGGCAAGATGGGACACTGGTCAAGGCCAATAAGTACAAAAAAAAAAAAAGTCTAGTAAGGTGGCAGTCCCTAAAGAAAGCAAGTAATGGAGGTTGGCAGAAGCCATGAGGCCCACACGTAGCGATCCCTGTACAAGGCCTGTATAAAACATGGCTGTCTGTATCCACCCATCACTCCCATCCATAACAGAGGTGTGTGTAGTGCACGCCAAGCAACAAGGTACAATTTAGGGATGTGCGGCAGCCTTTTACAGTGACAGGGAACAACGTGTCTTTATTGCTGATCTTCACGTTGACAACTAAAACAACTGTAAGATCGTTTATTGTGCAAGATTATTCCAAGTTTAAGGTAACATTTTTCATGGAGGGACTCAAGATCACCTGCAGCCTCTCACTCACGACACTTGTATCTCACTTATTACTGAGAATTATTTCAAGTTAATATTTTTTTTTTCATGAAGGGACTGTAGATCACCCCTCGTTTCTCGTCCAGCACTATTACATCTCATTTACTTTAAGGGATTTTATCGGGTATACAGGACGAAGAATAAGGACGCTGTAGGTCCATTTAAGGAGCTGGTTAGTTCTGGGGAGGGGATTAGTAAGATTCTGAATGAGTAACTGTCTTCACCCAGGAAAACATACAGGATATGCCAAACAGTGAACAGATGTTTAGAGCAGATGAGAATGAGAAGTTGACAGATATTTCCATAACTAGGGAGATAGTGGAACAGGAAATAGATAGGCTAAAAAAGTTCAAGACACCAGGACCAGATGAAATATATCCCAGAGTACTTAAGGAATGCAAAGAGGTTATTAGTGAGCCGTTAGTTTCTGTCCTTAGGAAATCACTGGAGTCGGGTGAGGTACCAGTAATGTGGAGGCAGGCTAATGTAGTACCCATCTTTAAGAAAGGAGATAAAACTTTAGCGTCTAACTATAGACCTGTCAGCTTAACTTCAGTTGTAGGTAAAATATTAGAGTCAATAATAGCGAGGAACATTAGGGAGCATTTAGACAAACATAACTTGATAAATCAGTCACAGCATGGCTTCACGAAGGGGAAGTCTTGCCTGACAAACTTGTTAAGTTTTTACAGTAAGGTGTACGAGGCAGTAGATAATGGTGATAGTTATATCTTATATCTGGACTTTAGTAAAGCATTTGACAAGGTACCCCCATCAAAGGCTCCTGAGAAAGGTTAGGGCACACGGGATAGATGGGAGGGTGTTAGGCTGGATAGGGTCATGGCTTAGCGACAGGCGACAGAGAGTGGTAATAAACGGCTCGAAATCCGAGAGGGGTCATGTAATTAGTGGGGTGCCACAGAGATCAGTATTAGGGCTATTGTTATTTCTAAAATATATCAATGACTTGGATAGTGGAATTAGTAGTGATGTTAGTAAATTTGCGGATGACACAAAGATAGGTAGATTAATTAGGTCAGAATCGGATGCCATCGCCTTGCAGGCAGACTTAGATAGGATGAACGAATGGACGGACAGATGGCAAATGCAGTTCAATATCAACAAATGCAAAGTACTTAGCGTAGGTAGAGGAAATCCACACAGTAGGTACACAATAAGCAACGAAACTCTGGTAGGTTCAGAGTACGAAAAAGATTTAGTTATAGCTAGCTCTGAACTCCGTCTAGGAAAACAATGCATAGAGGCCAGAAACAGGGCAAATAGGGTATAAGGATTATTTTTTAGGAATGTTAAAAATGAGAGAGAGAGAGAGAGAGAGAGAGAGAGAGAGAGAGAGAGAGAGAGAGAGAGAGAGAGAGAGAGAGAGAGAGAGAGAGAGAGAGAGAGAGACTTTGCTCACGAAAAATGTTTATGGAAACGCCATTTAGCTGTTCTGTAAGTTTTCTGGGATTACGTAATAGTTTTGTGATGTAATCGCTTCCCTTTGTAACGTTTTTTTTTTTTTTTTTTGTATAATTGTTCCCTGGTGTGATGTGTTCCCTCGCCGTGACTTTAACCTGAAGGTGGATGGTGGTGTTGAAAAATTGTTGTCCTTCAAATGTCTCTTGATTCAGTAATATTGAAAATAATGATAATAATAATAATAATAATAATAATAATAATAATAATAATAATAATAATAATAATAATAATAATGTCTATTTCAGGTACAGGTAAAGCCATATCATATTACCAAATATGGTAAATAAGAAACCTGTGTGTAAGAGTGAATTAGTGAGTCAAATGAATGAAGGCACACAACAATAAGAGCAGTGCTGAAGAAAGACTGGTGACAAGTGCATACAAAAGGAACAGCAAAGATGTGTAGTAGTGAAGCAAGATGAACGTGCCGTGAACCACAAACACTGACCAGTGCGGCTACACTTGTGTCGCTCACTGCCGCCGTGTGCCCGAGTGGATGGTGCACACCTCCACATTAGTGGAGCGCCCCACCCTACGCACGGCGCTGTACGCCGCCGCCCGTCGCACCTCCGGGAAGGACTTGACGCCCACCGCCACGCACAACATAAAGGCACCACAGAATGGCAGGTGGTCCGTGAGTCTTCGTACAATGTCATTACACGTTACGCGCAAGCGTTGCATCGTCGCCATTTTGGAATGTTGCCACAGTGAATTACAATAAACATAATAACAATAACTGTTGAACAACAAAGTCAACAACACATCACAGGAAGCATTAATCAAGCAGCCAAGGCAAAGGCATTACACCGCGTCAGTGCGTCACAATGAAAGGCGTGCGTCGCTGCTAACACGCGGGACGGCCTTCAAGTGCCCCTCACCGAGCGTAATACCCACATAGACATTGGCGGCCATCATGCGCCCCTGAACAGGCGTAACGGTCGCGAGTGTAAACATAGCGTTAGTATCTGAAGTAATATTAGCGTTGCATTTAGAATTATAATGTAAAACACTTCTAAGCCGCACTTTGCACTATTTTAAAAGGTTTTAGTTGAAGTGACACGGGTTTTTAAGAGAGTTTCTTATGCTTTTAGTGATAGAACAAGATTTTTATATAGTAAACGGGAGAAACAATCGCGAGAGCCAGGCTAATCATCTTTGTGGCCTTTGAAAGTCACGCTGAAGCTACACGGGTTTTTAAGAATTATATTACGATTTAAATGAGAGATTATCAACATTTTTCATACTATTAAAGGGAGAAGCAATATAAAGAATCCAGCTAATGATCTCTATGGCCTTTAAAAAATAGCCATGCAGAAGCTACACAGGTTTTTAAGAACTATATTATGGCTCTAGTGAGGGACTAACAACAGTTCTACATTATTAAAGGGAGGAGCAGTATAAAGAGCCCAGCTAGTGATCCCTATTGACTTCTTGACAATATTCGTGAAGAAACTACCCGAGTTTTCAAAGATGTTTTTATGTTATAATGAAAGATTAACAAGATTTATGCAATACTGGAAAGGGAAACAGTCTTGAGAATCAGGCTAACCATATCTGGGTCCTTGGGAAACAGTCGTGGTGAGAGACCAAACCGTTTCTCAATACGGATTTTTGTCTCAGAGAGAGAGAGAGAGAGAGAGAGAGAGAGAGAGAGAGAGAGGCTCAGCTGACACATATGATGGAGAGAAATGAGAAATAGATGTACTGAGGGAGAGAGAAGGGAATGAGAGAAAGAATGAATGAAGGAAGGAAGGAAGGAAGGAAGGAAGGAAAAAAATGAAATAATGAATAAATGAATGAAAAAAATAAAAACAAAAGGAAAAAATGGATAGAAGTAAAGAGAAAGGAAGGAAAGAAACAGTGAATGAATAAATAGATAAATGAATGAATGAAAAAATATATAAACAAACAAACGGAATGATAAAGAAGACGAGAAACGAAAGAAGAGTGGAACAATATTCTCTTCATCGTTTATATTCCCAAGGGCTTCATGGAGAAAAAGGAGGAGGAAGAAGAAGTGGAGGAGGAGGAGGAGGAGGAGGAGGAGGAGGAGGAGGAGGAGGAGGAGGAGGGGAGGAGGAGGAGGAGGAGGAGGAGAAGGAGGAGGAGGAGGAGGAGGGTTCAAGGCTGTTGCTGGAATGGAGGTAAGATGAGGTGAGGAGGAGGAGGAGGAGGAGGAAGGAGGAGGAAAAGGAGGAGGAGGAGGAGGAGGGTTCAAGGCTGTTGCTGGAATGGAGGTAAGATGAGGTGAGGAGGAGGAGGAGGAGGAGGAGGAGGAGGAGGAGGAGGAGGAGGAAGAGCCGGAGGAGGGAGGGTTCAAGGCTGTTGCTGGAATGGAGGTAAGATGAGGTGAGGTGTGATCTCTCTCTCTCTCTCTCTCTCTCTCTCTCTCTCTCTCTCTCTCTCTCTCTCTCTCTCTCCCTCCATGTGTGGAGAGGGAGATAAAAACTAGGAAGAGGAAAGTCCAACGACAGGGAAGAGGATGAGAGAGAGAGAGAGAGAGAGAGAGGAGAGAGAGAGAGAGGAGAGAGAGAGAGAGAGAGAGAGAGAGAGAGAGAGATAAAAACTAGGAAGAGGAAAGTGCAACGGCAGGGAAGAGAGAGAGAGA
>NC_087155.1:947500-1000000 GCF_035594125.1 Scylla paramamosain
GGCTGGAAGCAACGTTTCAGGAATATATCTTTAATCTTCTCTACAGCATAATACCAAGGGGTCTTCTGCTTAGCCAATAATGAAAGGCGTTTGCTTATGATGCATGTATTGTACATTGGCTGCACATTTCTACGCAATCCTTTCATAATTATTGGTTTTCTTTCACGAATGTCAATGGTAGCATGAGATGGCTGGAGACGAGAGGATGCTGTGGTACGATAAAGATTCGTGAATGATGGAGGAATATTGTGGAAGAGTTTCGTAATGAATCAAGGAAGTGAGGGAGTGAGGGAAGGCGTGGTAAAGCAAAGCAAAGCAAGGCGAGGGCTGGAGAGGCGTGGCTGTGTGTTCCTCCTTGCAAAATACTGCAGCGCCTCTTTCTTTCCACTTCCCTCACTTTCTCAACTCCCAGACTTGGATTTTCTCCCTGACAGCGAGGGGAGAGCCACGATGCAGTGCAGCTGTAACGGACACCAGTAGGGGAAGCCCTCGCCCACACACTCCCCGCTGCGGCTTCCTCTCTCCCCAACACAAGAAGCACCGGTTTCCGTTTCGCCTTGAGTCCAAACCCACTGCGGCCAATCTAAGGCCCCTATTACACGTATCCGGTTTCCTACGGCCAACCTGGCCTACGGCGCCGTAGGAAAATTCTGGCCTACGGCTAGAGCTATTACACGTATTTGAACGGTGGAGGCAAGTGGATCAGTGTGGCACTGTTTGTGGTGGAGGAGTGACATGTCTTCTCTCGACGACACTCTCGTTCCTATTGCTCTAGCGTGCTACTTGAAGGTGAAAACAAGAAAAAGGAAGATTTGGTCCAAACAATGGCTGCGTAAACGACAAAAATACTCTCATGTTAACTTAATGAAGGAACTAGCACTAGAAAAAGATGACTGGTTTAACTACATGCGAATGGATCACGACACATATTTGGAACTCTTTTCAGACTGATGTCGTACCATACGGTGAGCAATTACACGCTACGTCCTCAGTCCTGACGTACGACGGCCGTACGGCCAACTTTAGTACTGGCGAAAGTTCATCCGGCCGGCCGTGGGTGAGCGTTCATACGGCCGATTTGCTACCACACGCTCCGGTTTGAGCATATGCTAGCGTCGCGACCGACGTGGCCGTAGGAAACCGGATACGTGTAATAGGGGCTTAACACATCCTGTACTGCTTGGAAATTACCGACGCCCTCCTCCCTTCGTCAGAACTTCCACCGCGGTTCTTCTCGTCGGGAACTCCAGTGCGTTCTCTACAAGTACGAGTACACCACGAGTTTTAAGTAAATCATCGAGAAAATTGTTTGTTTCGAGACCCTAAAATGTTTTTCCTTCCCTTCTGTTTCTTCATTTCTATGAATGCAAAACTGTTGCCACTGAATACACCGCGCTATGTTGTGCAACACGAGCACACACACATCCTCTTAACGTTTACAAGGGATGACTATGAAAAGAAGAATTTTGAAAACTCTCATGAAAGAAAATAGTTATTGATTACAAAATTCATAATTTTCTCTTTCATACTGTTCTCAAAGAAAACAGAGAGAGAGAGAGAGAGAGAGAGAGAGAGAGAGAGAGAGAGAGAGAGAGAGAGAGAGAGAGAGAGAGAGAGAGAGAGAGAGAGAGAGAGAGAGATGTACACAAGCAGTACACAATCAGTGATAAATAGCCACCCCAGTGAACTTCTTTATTCACTTCCATTCAACGCCAGGCAAGCGGATTTCACACCCTGTGACCTTTTAAGTGTGTGTGTGTGTGTGTGTGTGTGTGTGTGTGTGTGTGTGTGTGTGTGTGTGTGTGTGTGTGTGTGTGTGTGTGTGTGTGTGTGTGTGTGTGTGAAGCCGTGTATGAAATCAAGTGGCTTTATAACTTGGGAAACAATACACATTAAATACGACAACCTGAATTCAATATAATGAATCTCACGCACGCTGGTTCCTGCAGCTTGCTCTTTGTACATTTTTCCCTCCCTTTTTGTATCTCTATGTGAGTCTATTTGCTTCCTTTTTTTGTTTTTTTTACATATTTTCCTCGTTATATTAAATTAGGCTATGCTAAGTTTGATTTTTTTCTTGTTTGCTTATTATTTCCACATTTTTTTCATTGTACCATATCAGACTACTCTACCCTGAAAAGAACATCAAACATTGGTCTAAGCCAGATCTAGCAGCAAAATCGTAACACTGGCAGAATTAAAACGGCATCAGCTGACCAAAATTATTAAAACAAGTTCCTATTTACAATGAGAATTTTGTGCCGACTTCTGCAGACGGTTTGATAAATGTACGTTGCGACGATCTAGCAATGACAAAATTCATGATAATGGTATGGCACCCCTGGGCACTGTCTGTGACACCCCAGGACGCCGCGGCACGCACTCTGAGAAACACTGGCCTTTGCTATGATAAGCGCGCGTCAGTGATGCGTCGCTCGCGCTCTCTCTCTCTCTCTCTCTCTCTCTCTCTCTCTCTCTCTCTCTCTCTCTCTCTGTTATGTTATGTTTGCAGTGTTATGAACACTTTGAGGCGCATAGAACAAGCTGCCTGGATGCCAGTACAAACACTTGTGAAGGGAATAATTTAGTGAGCCAGAAATCCAAGCCCACATCAGCTGCCACACCCGTCACCTCCACAACAGGTGGTCTGGGGCTTGCGAGTGGAGTGGTCTAGGAACACTTAGCAACTACACAAGGCCTCCTCCACCCTGCCACTCAGAAAACATTTGGCATATTATCCTCGCTCCTCTTCCTTGCAATGGATATAACACAACAGTATTTGTTTGAATCATTCCCTTTCTTCTGTGTTGTGTGTCTAAAACGATTACATGTTCAGTGAACCAATAGTCTGGACACACGGAAAATGTATCTTTTAATCATTCTCTTTCATTCATTCTTGTTCGATAATGTCTGCCTGTATTATGATCACTCCTCGTGTCCACTCAATACTAGCAAGTCAATTTGTTCTTCTTTTGACACTCATAGTCAAGATATGAACAAAAAAAAAAAAAAGTAATAATATTGATGTGTCCAGATTTTGGGTCATCCTGTATAAAACACATTTAGACACACACACATACACAGTGTACACTCACCACTCAGACGGCGTCGCTGATAGCCGGGCAGGAGTGGTTCGTACTGTACTTGCCAAGGAAGTCATCATCACTACACCGTCCTAGCGCCACGCCTACGCCTCCCTGCCACCACCAGTAATTTCAGCATTTCATCGCTCTGCACCATTACCACCATGTCTCACCATCGCGCCGTGCACCATTACACCTCCCGCCACCATGCCACGCACCATGGTTGGGAAAATAACTAATAAAACGTCAGAAATTCACATACCATTGACACGACACACAAAACAAACATACCGCCGCACACACTGGCCTGCGCGCGCAGGATGACTCTGCTGTGACGTCATGGCGCGGATTTCAAAATATTATTCTCCTCATGTACGATTATGAACTCAAGTCTCATTTCTTGGCGTGTAGAGGTTAAGTAAACATTTCGTAGGCAATTAAGAGGCGCTGGAATGTAACAATGATCCGTAAAACACGTTTTACTTTTCGTGGCAACCTTGGAGAGGTGACAGGCATGCCAGCCAAAGTGATGAACCCATCCAGGCAGCACCCTTGGCTTCCTTGGTGGCACCGTGGACGCCTGCCAGAAATATGTTCCTAAATTTACAGTGCGAGGAGAAACAGTAGAAGTTTAGCTATGGCAACCACTACTGCCAGGCTCACCTCTCTTGGTTTGCAGTCACTTGGTACTGGGGCGAATGGTACCCATACTCCTCCTTGCCCCTCCTCCTCCTCTTCCTCCTACACACCCGAGTCTAGGGGCAAGGCTTGGAGGGGCGCTAAGGATACCGTGGTGTATGGAGGTAATAACAATGCACTTCCACCCGCTTCACCGCCCTGAGTGTGTCTGTGTGTGTGTGTGTGTGTGTGGCGGCGATCAGAGACGAGTCACAAAGCTGTATAATTGATGTTTAACCGTTTGACTCCCACTTGGTACACTTTTCCCTAATTACCAATCACTCTGAGACATTTTAGAGACCAAGTGGTTTGAGTACCAAGTGTTTCGAGAACCAAACGTCCTGAGGCTTATTTACACTCAGGCCGATCTGCCTTGAGGATCATCTGACCTGAGGCCAATGCGACCTGATTACCTTCCGCTCCAGTACCAAGTGACTATGCTCCCGCCTCTCCCTGCCCAGTAGAAACGGCGAGCTCAAGTGCGTGTGAAGACCAGTTATCTTGTTTAGGTCGTATGGTTGTTCAAGTCTTTAAATAGCAAGTATGTAGTGATCGAAAAGTAAATTCACGAGAAGTAGTACATCTTGCTAAACTGCTTTTGTGTGCTTCAGAGGAATATGGTGATTGCTTGAGTCAGATACTGCATCCTTTTAAAAGGGCAGTTTCTTAGCAAACGAGCTACTTCGTTTCACACATGTCACATATCCACCTCCGCTTTAACTAACCGATTTAACGTTCTGCAATGTATGGAAGGCTGGACCATTTAATAGACACCACAGTGTGTGTGTGTGTGTGTGTGTGTGTGTGTGTGTGTGTGTGTGTGTGTCCAAGCCTGTCACATCTTGAGAAATCTTATGATGTCAAAGAAGGGAATGGCAGTCATCGTGGGGGACAACACAGTGAAGGACGGACTTTCTTCTCCCTGACGTAAAGACCCACCGTTCTCTTCAGCTGAAAAGGGAAGAAAGACCACTCAGTATACAGAGAAAGAAAAATGTATTTGTACCAGCAACACCACCACCACTACCACCACCATCACCACCACCATCATCAACAACAAGAACATACTTGGCACTGAAAGATGAAAGTACAAGCCAAATTCTATTCTGATGTGTCATTGTAAACAGTAACCTTTCCCTGGCTCCCCCGATTCCTCCCCCCTTCAAAAAAAAAAAAAAAAGAAAAAAACAAGCATTGCAACATAAAGGCTTTTCCTCACACACACACTCCACCGCCGCGCCACAAACAGCACTAAAAGTCTCTCACTGCAAGACGACAGTAGAAGAGGAGCCGCGTGATGGGACCGCGATGAGAGGGAGGCAAAATTGATACTCGAAGCCTTTCACCGAGCCAGGAGGGGCGACCCGGGCACACAACACGAGCGTAATCATATTTGTGGCGCCGTAAACAAGGTCCTCATCACCTCACAGCGGAGACGTGATCTTTCGCTGTTATCCTTCTCTATTACTTCATATTCAACAGTTTCCTTACAATTATTTCTGAATCGATGTTCTTGTTGGTATTCTCGCTTTATTCTTTCTTCCAGGTAAAGGTGAGGTTGAGGTTATCTTTTCCTGTTAGGTGGATTTCTTGCTCTCAACTTTCTTGTCACTTGTTTCTCTTTACTGGGTTTCTTGCTTTATCTTTCTCGTTACCTGTCCTTTTTAGCTGAATCTCTTGTTTTTACCTCGATACCTGTTCCTGTTGTGTGATGTCTTGCTTTATCTTATCACCTCTTCCTGGTTGCTGGATCGCTTGCTTTTATCTTCTCCCCTCTTTATCGCAGGTGGAACTCTTGCTTTTACCTTTTTTTTTTATTACACAAGTACACACGAACCACATCGAAAAAGGTTGAAAGGATCGTGCAGGTTACAAATATCATGATCAGAGATGAGTTTTGAGGTGGGTGTTTTCGTGGTGTGTGGATCAAAGCAGTGTATATAGTATAGCAGTATAGCAGACTCTTTTTTCCTTCTCTTTTAGGTTTGTGTCTTGCCATGTCTTCTGCTCAAGCTTAATTAAATGTCTAGCACAAGTGTAGATTATAATTTTGAAGGACAGCTCTGACAGCAAATCAAGTGCTCGAGCAGTTTAAATATTTTTGTGCCTCTTGCGTAATTTGTAGTCAGGAGAATCGTCTGCAGTTGAAAATAAGTAACACGTGTCAAAGAAACTAATTGCTTCTGTTGGCGAGTGTTGATAAAAAAATAGTAAATGAATATATATAGATAACTAAATACGTAAAAAGTTAGATAAAGAAAATAAATAAATAAATAAATAAACAAATAAAATAAATAAGTAGATAAATAAATAAGTAAATAGTTAAGAAAATAGATATATAAAAGGCAAAGTAAATAACGAGATGAACAGATTTGTAAAAATAATAATAATAAATAATAAAAAAATCCTACCTGTAATTTCTTGTCTTTAAAGCATGTAAACACACTGAATCTTTCTTTTTAAAGTATATGAAACAACAACAATTCTTTCCTTTGAAGGTAAAATGGCCGCCCATCCTTCCCTTTAACCCCGAATGAAAGCCATTCCTCCCTTCAGAATATGCTAAGGGCCCTATCTTCCCCTTTAAAGTGCATAGACGTCCCCAGTCTCTATTATAAAGCACATAGAGAGCCGTCCATCCTTCTCTTCAATGTACAAAACACCCCATCCATTCTCCCGTAGTGTTAAGGTCACTGTTTCACTCTTCACAGTACATAAGCTCCATCCAATCTTTATTTTCAAGGCACGGAAAGGGTTGCTCATCCTTCCCTTCAATCCTCCTTGCCTGAGTCATTAACTTGCGGATCCCAGACACGCATCGTTCTCTCCGCAAAGGCTGTAATATGTCACGCAGTAAAAATAGTGCTTCATTAGGTTCTTCTCTTTGGCGGAGTCCGGAGCGGCAGCCTCACAGTGACTCTCTGATGTGTGTTTTTCATCCCAGTCATATGAAGCCTGCTCTCTGAACTCGCCCATCAAAGGAACAGCCTTATTAGCAGCGTGTCTTATGCCGCACCGCTCAGGACTCGCCGAGGGGACGCCGGCTGACGACACGGGTGGGGAACACAGCGCTGGATTCATAATAGCAAGGACTTATATGGAGAACATGGCGTAGTGGTCTTATCAGTAAGGACACGGTGTAAAAGAAGGACTGGACATTCGCCAAGGGACCATGGGGCTAAGAACACTAATGTGAACACAACTTGGCTCATAAAAGTAAGGATACGTGCTGGAACACAGAGGTGGGGTCATAACAGCAAGAACACGAACAAGGGACATGCAGCAGTGGTCATAACAACAAGAACACGTACAGGAGACACGGATTTCTGGTCATAACAACAAGGACACGCACGGGAGCACATATCTGGGGTCATAACAGCAAGAACACGAACAAGGAACACAGAGCTATGGTTATAATAGGAAGACCACGTACAGAAGACACGAAACTAGGCTTATAACAGCAAGGACACGTACAGAAAATACAGAACTTGGGTCATAGCAGCAAGGACATGTACAGGAGACAGGAAACTATGGTCATAGCAGCAAGGACATGTTCTGTTTTTCACCTTCCTATGGCATGAGTTAATTCAAAGGTGAAGCATCAGGAAGCATTCAAAAGTAGATTGGAGACTTTTCTTCCATATTTTCAGGGAAGCACCAATGTAGCTTTTTCTTCTTCCTCCTCCTGCTAATAAGGTCTTATACTCCTGACCACCATTCTTCGTAAATAAGAAGGAAAAAAAAAAAGGATAAAGCATTTTTACCAATTCGCATATTATATGCGAAAGTAAAGAGAGAGAGAGAGAGAGAGAGAGAGAGAGAGAGAGAGAGAGAGAGAGAGAGAGAGAGAGAGAGAGAGAGAGAGAGAGAGATGGGGGGAAGGGGTGGAGGAGCAGGTGAGGGAAGAGCGACATCGCGAGCACCGCACACTCAGCAGCGTCACACTGGCAAGGCATGAAAAATAAAAATGAAGGGTTCACGACACGACACACGCACTGTACCACTGCTGCACAAGTCCTCACATGCACGCCCACTGACACAGCACGGCGATGGTCATGGACGCGCTAACGAACCTCCGCGTAATCACACACACACACACACACACACACACACACACACACACACACACACACACACACACACACACCTCAACCAGTCGGGTTGAGATGTAGAGTATAATTTTGAAAGACGCTGACAGCAAATGGGTTCATCCACTAGTAGAGACTTACAGAGTATCATTTTGAAACATCACTGACAGCAAAGCGGTTTTTCGAGCAGTTCAGACTTTTGAATGCCTGCAATTTATTTATTTTTTTTTCGTTCATTAGTGTCGTATAGTTAATACCTGCAACTTTATTGTTACTCATTAATATCGTATAGTTACTCTTACAAAGTAATGCGTCATACTCTCATTGGTTAAATCAATTAGTCAACCAATCATTCACGAAAAAGGAACGAAAGTTTGCTGCACTGTAAAGGAAAGGAGATACAAACGATAAAAAAAAAAAAGAAAAAAAAACACTTCTGTGAATGACTTGATTCATCTCTCAAAAAGAAGTCAGAGTAAAGTAAAGAATAACAAACACGGTGTGAGGTGCTCCCCCTTCCCTCTCTCGCCTCAGACAGCTCAACAGAATCCAGCAGTGAGCTGCCCTGATTCAGAGCTCCGGTCATCGCCCCGCCCTGGACACACGGGCCATCGCAGTGCTTCACAAGATCCTCACTCAAGTGGACACTCTCCGCTCCCCAGCACACACCACTCCTCCTGCCACCAACGAGAGAATGAGACGTCGAGACTTGATATTCCGCCAGCTGTGGCTAGGTCGCTAAGGATGTGGTGATGGCAATGGTCTTGGGTGGTGGTGGTGGTGGTGGTGATGATACCGATGGTGATGGGGGTAAGTGTTGTGTTGGTGTTGATAGTGGCGGTGGTGGTGGTGGTGGTGGTGGTGAGCCCTGCGTAATATTAAAATGTGTGACGGTGTGCCCTGTCCCTGCCACTCATCATTCAGCAAGTCACACATTTTCCAGCACGGAGGACTGCCGCGCTGCAGATGAAGAGCTCCTCGTCAACAACGGCAGAATCAGACGCTATATTAATACATTATATAAAACCGAGACTTTCACGAAGAGTAACCCAAAGCCGAGATAACTGCGCGGCTTCCAGGAGGCGGCCGACAGTGAATGGCGGCGAGGGGAAGCTTGGAGGAGACTGAAAGACGCTTTGATAATCCTTAAAGCCACGAACAATACAATGTGTATTACACATTGAGGAAACTTATAAATAAGGGATCGTACACTAATGAAATATTTACCAACTAGATTACAATAGTAAATGACAAGCGTTGCAGCGCAAGATGAAACAATCACCCGAAGAGTCAAGTAACACTGAACAGAACAGATAACTACTATTTCAAAAAATGCAACATAAAATTTATTGAAGATCATAAACTAATGAAATATCTGCCAACTACATTAAAAGCAAACATTACCGACAAAATTAAATGAGAAAATTCATAAGATCCACTAAAATAAATAAATAAATAAAATAAAAGATTGTATGAATACGAACAAAATAACAAAGGTAGTAAATAATGAAAAAAAAAAAAAAACACTAAACAAAGCAATTAAAACCATGAAAAAATGGTCTACAATCACTTGGAGGTGGGGCAGATGGCACTCAGGTCATATAGGCCTCTGGTCAGATGATGCTCAAAATAGATCGTTGTGAGTGCAATTAGCTGACAAGACGATTGGTGGTGGAGACACTTGGTGCCCAGACTTCTTGGTCCTCACACTTCTGGACTACAGGGTTTGTGAAGGCAGCATATGGATCCACACACAATAATATAATGTTTACCAAACCACATCCACCAATCCACTCAGCCAAATTACCCACATACAAAATACAATATATCCCCCAATAAAGAAGAAATAAACTATGCTTTTTAAGGCAAACTGAAGGACAGGAAGATAAATTAACGAACTCTCCTTCCACTTTAAATAAAACGTTACCAAGGAAATCAAGTGACTGCAGGGACACAAAACTTGGCACACTTTTTAGCGAGCAACCAGGAAAGTGCTTGCTCCCGCTCAGGTCCGCTCGCTGTGAAAGGAGACCAATGTTTGAACTCCTTACACTGGACCAACCTGCACTGGACAAATGGACCCCCCCCCCCCTCTCTCTCTCTCTCTCTCTCTCTCTCTCTCTCTCTCTCTCTCTCTCTCTCTCTCTCTCTCTGAAATTGATTGCATTTACGTGTCTTTACCTTCCTCCGCCACACTAAATATAACACATCTAGTAGATCAGTCAGTCAGTCAACCAATCAGTCAATCAGCCAGCCAATCCGTCAGTCAGTTTGTTTGTGTGTCCGTCTGTCTCTCCCTCTCTTCACTCCATTCCCCCTCTCTCCCTTCTCTGTCTTTCCTCTCTCCCTCCCTCTCCCTCTCCCTCGAGAGACTGTCAGTGGTGTTCACCAGGTGTTCCCACTCTACCACAGCAGAGAGAGACTGTCAGTGGTGTAAATTTGTATAAACTTCTTTTAAAACTTGCTAATGTTTAAGCACTAATGACCTGATTATCAAGACGAAAAATGTTTAAGATTTTATACTTGTAGATCAGCAATCTTGATGGTATCGTTTTAGAGAAGTAAGCAATGCTGTGCCATCACACGTCAGGGAATCCACGCGGCTCTCAACTCTACAACAGGTGATTTAATGCATACTTCACACCCCGTCTGGTATCCTTCCTCGTGGTGCTCAATTATGTCTTGCTCCTACAAGCACATACTGTACCAGTTCATGCGTGTGCCCTCCCCTCTCATCCCTTCATCCACCACCACCACCACCACCACCACCACCACCTCACATACTCTTCACCTCATTCTATTCCGCAAATGGAGACAAGTCTAAGTACTTGTTTAATAAATAATGTAATAAAAAAGTAATCATTGCAATGATGATGATGATGATGATGATGATGATGATAATGATAACAACAACAACAACAACAACAACAACAACGACGATAATAATAATAATAATAATAATAATAATAATAATAATAATAATAATAATAATAATAATAATAATAACAATAATAATAATAATAATCATCATCATCATCATCATAATTATGATACATTATAATCATCATCATCATCATTATGACACCTTATAATAATGTAACAAGAACTAAAGCAGCAGCAACAACATTAAAAACATCAACAACAACAACAACAACAACAACAACAACAACAACAACAACAACAATAAATAATAAAACCATCATCAATAAAACCACCACCACCACCACACACACACACACACACACACACACACACACACACTAATAACGACAACAAAACGAAATGGAGCCACAAAATATTTAGTGAAGGACCTCCACATCAAAAAGCAGACTAATAAGGAGCAAACACAGTGGGTGTCATGTCCGCGGTGCACAGTTGGTGATATTCTCGCATGTAACACAAGCTGGCGTGTTATTGTCGTTCCCTCAGTGCTCTTTATAGCAGTGCGTGGAAAGCTATTTACTGCATCTCTTTTTTTTTTTCCGTTCCTTCGTGTGTGTGTTTGTAGCGATGACATGTATTGCTATCATTGTTATAACAGGAGGGATATAATGCGTGGCTGCTGACACAACAAGTCACGAGGCCACACTCTTTTTTCTGTGTAAGAGTGGCGCTGGCCTAAGGCTACAAAAAAAAAAAAAAACTTATCCATAAACATTTGAATAAAGATGATAAAAAAAGTACTCAAAAATCCGTACAAATGATAAACAAGAATATTAAAATCAAAGTGACAATATTGAGAATTCCGTCACATCTTCCCTTCTGATCTTTACAAGAGACAGGACTTAGCTTCACTGATCACACTGGGAGAGGGTCACTTATGTAATGCGTCCAGCAATCTCCCCGGCATGAACCAACACTAGAGCTGGTGTATTCTTGCTGCACCATAACAAACTATTCCCCTTCCCTGTACCTGACCCAATCACCTCATCAAATCTGAGAGAGAGCATCCTGTCGAGATCGGCAAGATAAAAGTAAATAAAGTGAAAAATAAAGAGTAGATGAATAAATATATAGATAAATAAATAAATGAATGAACAAATTGATAAGAAAATAATAGAAATTTTTAGTAATGACACCGTAATATCATATGGAGAGAGAGAGAGAGAGAGAGAGAGAGAGAGAGAGAGAGAGAGAGAGAGAGAGAGAGAGAGAGAGAGAGAGAGAGAGAGAGAGAGAGAGAGAGAATGTGAAAAGAAAAGATTGCTTTGAGAGTTCGACACCCAATATGAGACGGTACAGTACGTGCGCTCACACACACACACACACACACACACACACACACACCCACGTATAAAGAAAAAAAAAACACACACACAGAAGCAGACAGGCAGGCAGGCAGGCAGGCAGATACACACACACACACACACACACACACACACACACACACACACACACACACACACACACACACACACACACACACACACACACACACACACACACACACACACACACACACACACACACACACACACACACACACACACACACACACACACACACACACACACACACACACACACACACACACACACACACACACACACACACACACACACACACACACACACACACACACACACACACACACACTCTCTCTCTCTCTCTCTCTCTCTCTCTCTCTCTCTCTCTCTCTCTCTCTCTCTCTCTCTCTCTCTCTCAAGGCGTGCTGCAACACTCATTAAAGTAACTGAGGCAAGAAAAGTGTCGCAGTTCAGGGTTACCTATTCATGCGAGCACTCTTCCCATTCAGCCTTCAGTCCTCTCCTCCTCCGCGCCGTGACTCAGCGGCCGGGAAGCGTCACCCTCGTCACCTGCACTCCACGCCATCGCCACCTCCATTATCTCGCTGCGTCACACTCCTCTCTTCTCACACCACCAGTCTGCACGCATTTGTGAATGTATTTAATCACGTATTTATGAATTTATTTTGTCTATTTATTTGTGGGGATGGGTATTAACAGATGGATATATTTGTTGTGAGGCCAATTTATTCTGCAGTGTTTTTGCTTTTGGATTCTTGAGAGTAGCTTTATTTATTTATTTATCTCTATTTATTCATCTTTTTATTTATCTATAATTCTTGGTCTTAGGATTTCTTTCGGCTATATTATATTTCAAGATTAGCTTCTTCAATATACTACGTTACTCATCTCTATCTCTCTGTCTGTTCGTCTGTCTTTTTGTCTGTCTCTGTTCGTCTTTCTGTCGTCTGTCCCTGTCCCTGTCAGTTTGTCCGTTTATTGCTCTCTCTCTCTCTCTCTCTCTCTCTCTCTCTCTCTCTCTCTCTCTCTCTCTCTCTCTCTCTCTCTCTCTCTCTCTCTCTCCTTTATTACTGTTCCCGTTACTCGATCAATATTCAGCATTTCAGAGAAGCGGCTCACCAGTTTTAACAGAACACAGCTGTACCAGAATATTTCACAGAACAAAACTAAAGGAAAACATCAAATACAGGACAAGCAAAAACAATCCTTTGAAAAAGTGTATATTCTATTATCCTTTGCATCCACGCGTGATTTTTATGAGATTATATATAATTATATTTAACCGAGTCTACATCAACGGTGCTGACTGAGAGACTAGTGCTGACTTCAGTGTTGGGTGTGGTGCTGATTTCAAAGATGTTTAATGTGTTGGTGCTGATTTCAGGGATGCTGGGTGTGGTGTTGACTTGAGAAGTGCTCAGTGTAGTGGTGCTAAGTTACAGGATGCTGGCATGATTGGGAGCGATGGTGTTGAGTTCAGCTGGGAAGTGCTGAACTCTTAGGTGTTGACTGAGGTTTTATTACATGTTCTGAGTTCTCCGATAGTCATGGGGAGATGCTACAGATGCTGGGAGCTTGATGGTGACAGTGGTGAGCGCTGGTCTCTGGATGAAAGGGAGCAGGATATGCTTGATAGTGGGTCTGATAGTGCTCAAGTATTAGTAAGGCGATGCTCAGTTCTGGGTGCTCGGTCGTGGGTTGTGATTGCGGCGGTGCTCGGTGCTTCATGGCGGGAGTGGGGGGGAGAATCTCTATGAAGACAAGTGAAGCAGCAGCAGCAGCCTTGTACCCGCCTTGACACCTCGCCGGTCACAGTGTGGGAGGCGAGGCGCTGCGTCTTGGCGGGTGGTTAGTAATTCAGGGCGCGGGCTGGAGGATGTCTGCGGAACGTGTGATGTATGCAGCTGCTTCATCGCCATTCATGAGTCTCCTGTACGGATTGGAGTGAAGCGTCCCATCTCGGAAAGTACTTTAAAGGTTTTCTCTTGATGATTGTCTCTATATTACTTTTCTATCGTTCTGCGGGACCCGGCTGGCTTTGTGGAGGAGAGGTGAGCTTAAGACTGAAATATCGTGAGTTCGATTCTTTTCACAGCAGGCGCCACGTGACCTCGTTGTTCCGGCGCCGTAAATCATATAATAAACCTATCCCTTTTTCTCTTACTGTGGAAACCGGGATGTCCCAGTGGCCCTGCGTCCTGGGGTAAGAGACGTCATCTGCCACAGGCTAAAATTTAGGTTTAGGTAGTGCCCTTAAACACAGCATATTCTCATCCAGTACCCGTGGCGTTTAGTATGATACGTTTTCTCAGGTTATGTTCGATTAAGCGGCATTAGATACTGCCTCTCAAACATAACTCAAGATCGTGGCTTATTATAGGTTAGTTTTCCTCAGGTTATGTTCGGATAAGTTAAGTTAGATTTGACAATGCCTCTGAAACTTACCTTGTACTTATCTAATACTTGAATTCGTGGCGTATTTTCTGTTGCGTTTTCTCATTTTATATACAGTAAACTCGACAATGCCTCGAAACATAGCGTCTCCTCATCCAGTGCTTGAGTATACCATGTTACACTTCCTAAGTAAGGTTATCTTCGGGTGAGTTAGGTTACACAATGCCTCGAAACACAACTTGTTCTTATTCTCCGCTTGAGTTCGCGGAGTCTTACAGAGTTGTGGTCCCTGAGGTGATCATTCCATCCTTACACATCCCTGCTGGTTAATCAATGCTTGTCTCTTTGTCACGATGCATTGTGACGCTAAACTGTCTCTCTCTCTCTCTCTCTCTCTCTCTCTCTCTCTCTCTCTCTCTCTCTCTCTGCAAACATCGCGGTAATACGAGTACCGGTGTTGAGTTTCACTTCCATACTGAGAGGATCTTCGAAACGGATGCAGGAAATGACAGAGCTAATGTTCTCGTAAAATTTGTAGACGAACAATTTGAAAGTTACAAGTGCGTCTCTCCATCGTGAGAGAGAGAGAGAGAGAGAGAGAGAGAGAGAGAGAGAGAGAGAGAGAGAGAGAGAGAGAGAGAGAGAGAGAGAGAGAATATTATATTGAGTTCGTCTTGGCGAGGTAAGGAAAGCTGCTGTAACTCTCAGAGGACAAGACAATGCGAGGCGAGGCAAGGCAAGACTGTGTAAAGCAAGGCTGAGCATGTTTCAGCAACTCTGAGGCGTCTTGCACACCAGGGGCCGCCGACTACCCATAAAGCAGGGATGAGACGCGACGCAAAGCGGATCATCTCTGTCCGCTCTGGTGCCTACGAGGACCAGAATTCCCGGCTTAGAATGATGCAGCTCTTGGCAAGCGTCACAGTGCGTCAGATACGATTAAATGTTAAGAGCACACGACACTGTGCAGTTGCCCCACTGAAGATGTCAACGAGTCCACATAATTATTCTCATATCTATAAAGCGAATATATATATATATATATATATATATATATATATATATATATATATATATATATATATATATATATATATATATATATATATATATATATATATCAATGCAATGAAAATAATGAAGTGTTATGTATTAAGAGTTCAATAAAACAAGAATTGACGTGTGATAGGTGGAGGTAACAAAGATTGAGAACTGAGATCTGATAAGTGGGGTAACTGTCCCACGTTTCCTTTTGTTCTTTCTGAAACAATAGATTATGACATCACTATTAAAATCACTTAATCTGTCAGACAAAAGCGGATAATACCTGATTTTCTTTCTTTCTATGCTACAGAACAATTCAAGATGCTATAGGAGAAAATTACTTAGCAGAGAAAGGGTTAATATATTAAAATATAATGATAGACGAATGTAACATACTCAGTAATCAGCTTGTTACTGCTGAGTCATTACGGAGCCTCAAAAGAAGATCAGACAGATTTATGGATGAGGATGATAAGTGGAAGTAGGTATGCATGTTTCATACAGGGAGTACCACGTGTAGGCATGATGTCTCCTTGCAACTTCCATTATTTTCCAATAATCTTACATCCTTATGAACCATATTCTGAAACAATTTTGCGCGCATCTCGACTACTTTCAATAAGTTCTAGGGATGTTTTTACGGTTTTAGTAACTGATTAACAAGATTTCTACATTATTAATTGAAACATTCTTGAGAACCCTACTAATCATCTCTGTGGTGAAGTTACACGGGTTTTACGTTTCTAGTGGCAGACTAACGAGGGTTCTACGTTATTAGTTGGAGAAACTTTCGTGAGAATCCGACTCATCCTCTCTGTGCCCTTTGAAAATAGTCGTGGTGGAAGAGCAACGCGTTTCTGAATACTGGTGCTATGTGTAACAAAATTCAGGATCTCCCGTTGCCTAAGATCACTTAATGTCACGGTGGCAACGAGCGGCGAGTTTAAACTTGTTGGGGGAGGCACCATTTGTAACCGTCAGCCAAGCACCGCCCGCCACGAATATAATGCTTAAGTAATGACATTATTCTGTTTGCTGAGAATATTCAATACCTCACAGTCATGCTCATCAAGGCCAACAACACTCGCTGCATTGCTTTGGCTGTGTTGACGTGACACACCATTGATT
This sequence comes from Scylla paramamosain, assembly GCF_035594125.1. Classification (NCBI taxonomy): domain Eukaryota; kingdom Metazoa; phylum Arthropoda; class Malacostraca; order Decapoda; family Portunidae; genus Scylla; species Scylla paramamosain. The sequence goes on from NC_087155.1 coordinate 964,184, forward strand.
TGTGAACCACGGCACCATTTTGATCAAGGCCGCTGCGAATACTTGCATAGAAAATCAGGACTAAAAACAACACTGAGAACAATGATGAGATCCACATTGAAAGTAAGAAGAGTAATGAACAGTAAGATGAAAAGAAGAAAAAATGCGGAACGAAATTGACATGAGAACCACAGCGAGGAAACTGTCATGAACCGTGACTAAAATAATAACAAGGAATATAGAAAAAAAATAAAACACGGTATAAAAACCTTTGAAAAATAGAAACAATTGAGAACTACAGTCAGGACATCGGCGATTTTTTTTTTCTATGTTCGTGAGTTGCGGTTGTTGCCACAAAGCCGCGCGGTGTTTTGCTTCTATCTTTTAAAATTTTGTTCTTTCTACATTTTCAGCAAAAATTTTTTATGTACTTATTTGGAATTTGTTGATGTTTACCTTAATAAGAGAAAAAAACAACAACAGCAATACAACAGCAACAACAACAACAACAACAACAACAACAACAACAACAACAACAGCAACAGCAACAACAACAACAACAACAACAACAACAACTACACAACAGCAACAACAAATACTACTACTACTGCTACTACTATTACTACTACTACTTTTACTACTACTACTACTACTACTACTACTACTACTACTACTACTACTACTACTACTACTGCTGCTGCTGCTGCTGCTGCTGCTGCTGCTGCTGCCTGTGCAATCTTGAGGCCTTAGAAGAGTATAATAGTGAACACCGCCTATCGTGAACGGCCGCTAACTTTTCAAAATACGCTAAAATTTCACAAGGTCGGCTTTGGGGAAGAGACGAGGAGGTGGGACGGATTGCGCTTAAATGGCTGCATTGTGACGGGAACAATGACGCTAAGAGAACACGCCTGCAGGGACCTGGAGGTTGTCGCGGCGTCAGCAGTAATCTATTGTTCGTGATTGTCTCGCTACTTGAACTACTTATGTGTTCCCTTACTCACGTGTTTCCATCGCCATCGCAGAGTTCTGGACACGAACCAAGCCGATAATCTCAGACAATGCGTCAAGAATTTTAAGTGTTCCTGGAAGGATGATCATAGCAATAAAAGGCTCGAGTAGCAAGTGAGTAGCATCCAGCTAATATACGAATTAGATATACTCCAAACAGTGTGCTTCACAACATAATGAAGGATCAGTACTGATGATAAACAGTTTAGTTACCCCTTTAATAATATTCCCGATAATGATAGTAACGCTGACATAACAGTTATATAAAAGTAAGGTAGTTGAAGAGTGACAAGGCAAATCCCCTCTGTTTTATCACTGATGATGATGAATTATTATTAAACTAGAATCATGACAACAAACTTGAAAACACCAATTACCTTCATTCAATAAAGCCCGTTAGCTGTCCTGTGAAAACGAAGAACAAAATTGAGAATGCAGTCCTGGAGTACAGAAAATATTATTAGACATGCAAATCTCAATTTAAAAAAATGCTCATATTATCATACATAATAAAATGGAAATAGACTGAGTTGTGGAGCTACAATATTAACGTCGTGTGTTGCTGGTTTTGCTATGAGAAAGCGCTGCATCTCCCACCCATGAACTGCAGTGTGCCATGACCGAGCTCTGAACTTTTGAGTCAGATGAATACTATACCACTGAACCATCCGACTCATAACATACCAACATACTAACGTACAACGAAGTGAGTACAGATATAACGAGGTGTTAACTTTTCTTAGGGAAACAAAGAAGAATGAAATATAAGTAGATACATTACCTCCCAGAATATACGAGGAAAACTGTCAAAAAATGAAAGAATATAAACGAAAAAAGCATTGAATTAATTAAGCATACAAAACTACAACCCAACACAGAGAAACACGGGCACAGGAACAAGTAATCATTTCACACAAGAGTTAAAGGGAAGCCCAAGGAAGGAAGACCCACCCGCCAGCCCGCCAGCCAGCGAGCCAGTGCGTACCTTCTTCCTCTGTTGTACCGAGACTCGCCGACAAGTTCATTTAGTCGTGTGGGACGTGGCGGCTTCCTGTGATACCAAGGGAGCGGCAATACCTGCTCGTAGCGCAGCGCGGGGTGAGGGGAGCGAGAGGCGAGCAAGTCCCCAGCTCTGGTACGAGACTAAAGGACAAGGGAACGCAAGAGAAAGAGAGAGAGAGAGAAAAAAAAATATATAAAGAGAGTGGAGAAAGGGAAAGAAGGAGATATGAAGGAAGCTACTCTTGGACAAGGGAAGAGACAAAAGGGAAAAAGAGGCGGTGGTATGGGAGGGAGGGAAGATGGGTAATCCTTGTTAGCAGCGGCATTATGTAGCTTTTCCCGAGGGAGGCGGTGAAGGAGGTACACAGCCCACCACCTCCTCCGGCTATAAGTCCCGGAGGAAGGGAGGAAAATGAGGCTTTCTGGCGAGGGGAAGCAGAGAGGCGTCTTCACACGTAAAGGGCAAGGGAGAGGGTAAGGAGAGAGTCGCGTCCTCAGGGTGTCGGGAGGAGCCTCGCAGGGGAAGGGAGGATCACTCCCGCCGGGGAAGGATGGTTGTCGTGCAAGGCGAACAACGAGGCAGAAAGGGAAGGGTGTGGAGTCATTACTAGCCTGTGTAAGCTTTACTTTTTACGGGGCGAGGGAAGGGGAGGGAAGGGGAGAACGCGGCCAAGCTTTCACAAATACAAGGAAGGATCTTAACGGGAAGGGAAGGAAAAGCTTCTCACTGGAGCCTAGATTTTTCCTGCAGCCTTTGTGTCATTGCCTTCTTTAATAAGTTGAACTCCTACAGCGGGAAGTCAAGTTTTGTGTACCCTACACTTGTCGCTCTGGAAGAATATGTAAACAAACTCAGGAAAAGTGACAGTATGTATAGCATTGAGGAGAAACTGTGAGATTGACCGTATGCTGAAACACTTCTGTGACGCAGCTCCACTACTTTCAAAAGGCTCTAGTTGAAACTACACTGGTTTTTAAGGGTGTTTTCATGGTTGTAGTGACAGATCAACAAGATTTCTACATTATTAAGAGAAAGACACTTTTGAGAACCCAATTAATCATCTCTGTGGCCTTTGAAAATAGTCGTAGCGAGAGAGCAATGTGTTTCAGAATACTGGCATAAGCCGCCTTACTCCTGGTCAGTGTAGTGGTGAAAGTTTTCATCGAGACTTTTACGTGAACAACTTTTGGGAACAAGTATAAGACAAAGGTAGGCCGCTCCCTGTCCTTCACTGTCTTTATAGTGTGAGACTGCTGCTGTCACAGTGCAAACTCTGTCATGCAAACTCTGAATTCTTAGGACATAGCTACGAGCTACCCTTAGCAAAGGATGGATGCTGTGACTGCCATTTGCGTCACACACATGTGAGGGTGACGAGCGGGTTTTTAGGTATGTTTTTATGGTTCTAGTGACAGATTAACAATATTTCTACATTATGAAAAAAAAAATCTCTTGAAAACCGGGCTAGTCATCTCTATGGCCTTTAAAAATAGTCGTGGTAAGAGAGAAGAACGCTTTTGAATACGGACCTGTTTCTCAGCGCCGCAGTCTGCATCACCGCTGGCCTGCACAGTACCCCGCGGCCTGACCAGACATTCCTGAAATACATTGCCACAACCTGTTATGGCGCGGCGCTGCGGACAACAAGCGAGGCAGGTAAAGACCGCGTGACGTGCCTCTAAAGGGAAGGGACGTGGCTCCCGGCCCAGCGTGTGCACCGACACAAAGAATCCAGGGTTTTTATGACGCCTTAACAAACCACCATTCTGTCCCATCGTCTTTACTTCCCTTAGGACTCTTCCGCCGTTGCCTTGTTATTGCTTCTTAACCCTCCATCATCCTCCTTCCCTTCTTCGACACACACACACACACACACACACACACACAGGCTCAAGGAGTGTAAATAATAATAATAATAATGCACGGTTTATTATTCAGGCAGTTAACAAAACTTAAAATGTACAGAGGGGGAGGCTGTGTGTGACTGTTATCCACTCGTCGATTTAAACCTTTTGTGTACCTATTGTGAGGGTAGGTGCTCAGTACCAAGGTGTGTGTGTGTGTGTGTGTGTGTGTGTGTGTGTGTGTGTGACCATGCGAAATCTCTCTCTCTCTCTCTCTCTCTCTCTCTCTCTCTCTCTCTCTCTCTCTCTCTCTCTCTCTCTCTCTCTCTCTCTCTCTCTCTCTCTCTCTCTCTCCAAATCAATCAGCCACTCCCAGCGGGGGCGCCGCAACATATGAGGGGAGCGAGGGATCAGCAGGATGACTGGAAAATTAATATTTCGTGATTCAAAGGAACACATGAGAAAAGGAACGACAGACCAACCTACTGGCGCCTACAAGGCTGTCTGTGATGAGGTACACTCTATGATGTAAAGTAAGAGATGTAAGATAGAGGGAATGAAAGCGCTTCCCCACCTGTCCCTCTCTCTAGACGTGGATGGCAAGAAAAGTTGTAATATCATGAAACATGGAAAATTTGTATGGAAGCTTTTTTGTAGGAAAATAACTTGTTTTTGGTAATAATTTTAATAATTTCTTCATTTATATAAAATCTATGAACGTAGGTGCCTATCTGTACTACGTATTTCAGTTTTCCAGCAGTACATAATTATGCGTGATGAGTCACTGAGAGCACTCCAGCTTGTGGTGTGAACAGCGTGATTTGCGAACATTTGCTCTGCATTTCTACTTGATGAACGCGTCATGAAGGGAAGGGAAAGTGTTTGTATCGCCTCTCGGCAAGTGGATTCAAGTGCAATGAATTTTGCAGCGTTGTCAGACGCGTAACGCCACAACGCGCCGCAGAGAAAGAGAACAACAGTAGTTATTTATAATTATTGTGTAATTCTTTCAGTGTGGCCTGAGTAATAAGATTGTTATTGCTGCCGCTGCGGCATGCGTTTAAATCTAAATGCGACAAGAAGGAAACTGTGGTTAATGTAAGAGGCACATAGTGAGACTTAATGGTTCGGAATATTTCGAATCATCCCCCGCCCTGCACCCACACCGCTAGGCTGCCTGAGGGTTTCAGTCTGCATCTGGTGACTTCATGGCGTGCACGCTATCTACTATCGCTGCCTGCTTCTCTCACCGCAAGGAACATCACGTAAACCATCGCACTGTACAATAGTTTTTTCTTTGAGTTGTCATAAAATACCTCACATGTTCAGTAACAGTTATAACTATATCAATACCATGAAAGTGCAGCTGAATCATTTACAAACAACTATTTTCAAAACGGTACTGAACAGTTTAGTAAATCATTCATGTGTATGTACTAACAACATCAAAGAAAAAAGCAACAAAAATACCGACGATAACGATAACAGCAGCAGCAGCAGCAGCAGCAGCAGCAGCAGCAGCTACAGCTACAAAAACAACATTAACAAAACAATACCAACAATAACAATAATAATAACAATCCAGTGTAGCGTTACGCAGGCAGGCAGGCATGCAGGCAGCGGATGGGCAGGCAGGCAGGCAGGCAGGCAGCGGATGGGCGGGCAGGCAGGCAGGCAGGCAGGCCGGGGTGTTGGGGGAGGGGAAGGCAGCGCCACTTCCCGCCAGATACGTCCATTTTAACAGTGTGGATGGCGGCACCGTAACATTTGCATCTTCTTCCCATGCTGGAGCTGTTGGTGTGGCCTGATGCTGCTCCAGACCCCCTCCATCCCTCCCTCCCTGCCTCCCTCCCGTGGCACCAAGACTAACACCACTTCAGTGATACGACACACAAGAAAAAGTATATAATCAAATAAACTCTCAACTCTTCCACGTTACCAAGACTAACACCACTTTACTGATAAGACAGGCAACTACTAGTAAAAAAATGAATGTTTCGAATGTCGTGGTCGCCAGCTCTGCCCTAAGAAGAACACGGAGAGCCAAGCGCTTCTGTGGTCCGACCTAACAGTAAGACTGTAACACTTGACACCTTCCACACCACAAGCCTCATTAAAAGCTAAATTGGCTGACTCTTCCGGTTCTTTTTTTTTTTTTGAAGTAACATTATAAGCTGAGTTTCTTCTTTTTTATGACTTTTTGTAATTTTCTCATATCTCTCTGACATGCAAAGCAAAACACATAATAAGAACGTTATCACTGAGCTAAGAGTGTGTGTGTGTGTGTGTGTGTGTGTGTGTGTGTGTGTGTGAATCGAGGTTAAAGTGTTTGTTAGCATTGATTCTTCAGAATAATGATAGTAGTAGTAGTAGTAGTAGTATATAGTGGTAGAAGTAGTAGTAGTAGTAGTAGTATTAATAGTAGTAGTAGTAATGAATCATCACTATCTATCGTCCACCTGTGCTGTGATGGCAGGTAATTTGTCCTCAGTACTGAAGTGTAGATGATTAATATAATAAAACTGCCATCAAAGTACACGACCTCTTTGATCTCTCTTAATTAAAAACAATCCGGCGACCATCACGCTCAAGGAAAAATGTCCAGCCGCCCTGACAGTGAACCTACAGAAGACCTCTGATGGCTGACTGACTCACTCACTGGCTGACTGGCTGGATGGGTGACTGATTGACTGGGTGACTGATATGTTGATTGGCTGATTTAAGGAGTGACTGGATGATTTACTTGCTGACTTACTGACTAGCTGGCTGGCTGGTTAATAGACTGATTTCCTGACTGACTGGCAGACTGGTTGGCTGACTAACTGGTTGAACAACTGTCTGACTGGTTGATTGATCAGCTGTTTAGTTGAGAGATGGCTCACTGACTGACTGACTGACTGACTCCGCGCTCCCCACAGGCCTTGCCTCTCTGGTTTGCCTTCCATAAGCTTGTTATCACGACCGCCGACTAACACTAACATTCTCGCATCTGTTCTCTTATTTTTCTTTCACCTTCCACCATTAGTCTGAACACAAATACTTATACCAGCCAATATATTTTCAAGGATACTTTCAGGAGTCTACATGATACAATAAGGATTCTGCATCATCAATGGAAGAACATCAATGAGAAACCGACTACGGTCTACGGTATAGGCCTCCGAAAATGGAACATGTGAAAAAACAAACCTTTACAGAATACACGCCTACAACTCCGTGTTGGCTAGCCTCTCTAGTTCGCTCTCTATATGCATTGTCAAGGGCGCTGACTAACACAAACATTCTCACATTTCGTTCTCTTATTTTCCGTTCTGCTCTCCTCAGCAACGTGAATACAGACCCTTATACATACCGGTGCTCTGAATCGCTTTGTTCTCTCAGCAGGACTGTTTTCAAAGACTATAGAGGTGATTAGTCAGGTTCACATGGAAGGTTTTCCCACTGGTAGTGCAGGAGGCCTGCTAAACTATCACAAAAATAATGGAAACACGCTCGGAAACCACAAAAACTTCTTTTACAGTGTGTAACAGTAGCAACGTGAAATTTTTCTTTTGCATGGGCCCTCCCTCACGCTGGCCCACTCATTCACTGCAAATACAAGCAGGCCAACACACTGACACTGTTTGCTTCATAAACTTACACGCCTTATCTTTTCCCACTCAGCCACTTCCCATTGACTCAGCCACTGCTATGAAGCCTTACTCGATAGAAGGACTCACAACTCTTCTCTTCAGTTTCCATGTTGTTCGAAGGACCATATTCTAAATCTCTCTCTCTCTCTCTCTCTCTCTCTCTCTCTCTCTCTCTCTCTCTCTCTCTCTCTCTCTCTCTCTCTCTCTCTCTCACACACACACACAAATACGCAATATATATATATATATATATATATATATATATATATATATATATATATATATATATATATATATATATATATATATATATATATATATATATATATATATATATTATGTACACGCACATATGCACAGTTCTTTATTTATTTGCAATTTTGCTGTCGCGCAATTCCATGATATTAAAAGTAAGAGAAGCTCAAAAGCAATTTCAATTTGGGAGATGACCTGATATTGCTCTTTTGAGTTGCATCTGCCATAAAGTCTGATTATTTTATTTCACGTATATACATTATTTTTATTGATATACTAACGGCAGCGTGCCGTTCCTTTTTTATATGGTCTTCACTCAGGCTTTCAGCTGAAAGAGGAAAACGTTGGACCGTGATGGAGTTCCATATTCTGAAATTTGTGTTGACGTTTTATTTCAGCAAACTTGTCCACGTTGCGTCCCGGCGCCTCGTAAAGACACGTTACCACAGAGAGAAGACAAGTAACCTGCCTCTTCCTTATCGCTTCTCGGCCGTCCAGACACCTCCAGTCTCATCACTTTCATGCCGCCACTACTCGCGAGGCTCTTCATGCTACCGTCTCTTTTCCACCTCCCAAACCTTCTATCTCTTCCCAGTAACACTGCCAATGTTCAGTAACACTCTATCAGTCCCTTGCTTTGTGAGGTTTTCTTTTTTGTTACCGACGCGTGCTCGTCACCTCACAAACGCAGCGCTGCACTGAGGAAGTCGGCGAGCCCAAGACGTATCTCAACCATTTCTGCGTCTTATCTCAATTTCAAGAGGCTGTAGTGGAAATTATTTTGGTTTTAAATTATACTTTCATGACTTTACTGAGAGTTATAACAAGGATTCTGCAATATCCTTCATACCTTAAACATTTTTGCTTCTCATCTCAATTTCAAAAGACTCTATTGAAAGTTAGTTTGGTTTTATATAGTGTTTACGTGATTATACTCAGAGTTCTGCAAGTATTCTGCATCATCACTTGGTCAGTCATTCATGAAAACTTTAATCATCACACACACACACACACACACACACACACTCTCTCTCTCTCTCTCTCTGACACAACCGCTTCCCCTGTAGTGTTCCCGAGGGAGTTACCACGGCGTAAAAGTCCGCGCCTCTCCCTAAACAAACACTCCCTCCTTGCTTGTTCAATCCTTCGCTCTCTCTACCAGCGCCTCTTTCACACATGAGCTCCTCTACCCTGTCCCTCCTCCTTGCAAGTGCCCTTCCTCTCCTACGTCTAACCGTAACCAATGAGTTTTATCCTCCTCCCCCTCTCTGATCTCTATAAAGTCGGTGAGAAATAGTTATCATTTTCACTGCACTCTTCCACTTTCTCTCCTTCACTTTCACTTCTCGCACCAGTTCTCGTCTCTCTCTCTCTCTCTCTCTCTCTCTCTCTCTCTCTCTCTCTCTCTCTCTCTCTCTCTCTGGTCTAGCGCCGTCACAATCTCTTCACATTTCTCTCCCTAAGCAAAAACTTCCAGACTTCCTCTCGTATTTCAAGCAAGTTAGTGCAACGCTCCCTGACAGCTGACTATTATTTTTTCTTTCATAGCAATATAATATCATACTGGTGCGTTCTTAGTCTTTATAACTCTATCAGGTCAGTATGCTGCGCCGGATGCCTCGCTTGGTTTATACTCCTTCAGACTTTTATATATCAAAATGCGTGTGAATTTTTCCCTCTGCTGCCACCACCGCTACCACCACCACCACCACCAGTGCTACTACTACTACTACTACTACTGCTACTACTACTATTACTACTACTACTACTACTATTACTACTACTACTACTACTACTCCTACTACTGTTGTTACTGCTGTTATTGCTGTTACTGTTGCTGCTTTTACTGTTCTAATAATAACGATAATGGTGATAATAATACTGTAATAATAATGGTAAATATGATGATGATAATGAAAACGAAAATAAAGAAAGAAAAGAAAAAATAAAAAGGAAATAAAAAGAAGGAAAAGAAGAGAAAACGATCAACAGCAATAAAAAAAATAATAATAATAAAAAAAAAAGTCAAATAAAACCAGACCCCTGAAGCACACCATCACAGCACACCACGGCACACCCACACCAGTACTCTTCATAACTCAAGCTACAGACGAGCACTGGACCATGAAAGCCTGCAGAGAGGGCGGCCAGGCAATACACGTTCCTTCACCTTATCACAGTGGGGCCAGGCGGCGGCAAATCATCGGTGCAGCCAACAGCCCACGACTCACGCCCCGCTAACCCTTGGCCTGCAGCTCCTTGGCAGGCAGCTCGTGATGGACACCCCCACGGAAGGTTCAGGTTAGGTGACTGACGAGAGGCGGGACGTCGGTTAGACACAGACACAAAGAAACTCAAGAAAAGAACATATATCAGGTTCAGTGTCATTGTAGGTTATTTGTGTCATGCGCGTGGTGGACATGCGCATGGAAGGCTCAAGTTAAGTAACGGGCGAGTAACGGCAGGAGGATTTTTAAGGACCGTCTTCTGAAACGCTTTGCTTTCTCGCCACGACTGTTTTCAGGACTGCAGAGAGACGTACACATCCCCATTCTATAATGCGTCAAAAACATATGTAAAGCACTGCGAATCATCAGTGGAGGCAAGTTTTGGAAGAAAAGAGTACATATTCGTGTATCAGCAAGTTCCGTGGTTACAGGAACACGCAAGGAAAGACTACAAAGAGAGAGATGGATTTAGACGTGTGCCCTGCTGCGTTTAAAATAACTCCAGGACTCGCGAATCATCAATGTGGTCAGCGTTGGGAAGAAAAGAATATGTATTTTTATAGTAAGAAGTTGCTTCAGTTATAGGAACTCGCAAGGGAAGACTAAAGAGGAATGGGTTCAAACGTGTATGCAGCTGCGCCTTAAACAATTCCAGGGCCCGCGAATCAACAGAGGTCAGCGTTGAAGGGAATAACACACACTACGGAGGTAAAAAGCAACAGGTATTTAAAAGTTATCATGTTTATAGGAGCACGCGAGGGAAGATTACAAAGGGACGAGTTTAGACGCATTCCCAGCTGCTCCTAAAACAATTCCGACACTCCGCGAATCACCAGCAGAGGTCAGCGTTGAAGGGAATAACACGCGCCACAGAGAGGGAGACGTCCATTAGCGGCGGCCCTTGAGTCCATCAGTGGCAGGATACGGAGCAGGTGTTTCTGGCATGACCATTACAGTAGAGGCCAGGGAGGGTGATTATCTTGTCCCGGGCGGCTTTGTGTGTTGTCTGCCCGCCGCTAACTGATACATGAAGCCACTCTATCCTTTTCCTCCTATCCTCTTATGAGTTATCCGCTCCAGTGGTCGCCGTGCAGTGTAATTCCCTTAATTTGTCCAAGTCTGTGTTAAGCGGAGGGGCAGAATATCGCCCCATCGCCCGTGCACCAATAGTTCAGCTATATATGCTTGGGTTAGTTTCCCTTCCTGTCATTGTCTTATCTTCGTGTTACCTTCTTTTGACCTGTCACTTAGTTGTGTCTGCCTGGTTTCCCTTCCTATCCTCGTCTTCTCTTCCTGTTGTCTCCTTATGAATTGCTTTTCCTTCCTGTTATCTTCTTTTGACCTGTTATTTAGTTCTATCTGCTTGGTTTCTCTTACTGCTTTTACCTTCCTGTTATTTTCTCTTTATTTCTAGTATAGTGTTATGTATTCAGTATTTAACTTGTCTATGTCTTGGTATTCTCAACTTTTCAACTTTTTTCGTCTCCTGTTTTCTTTCCACTTATAGTGTAATGTAATGTTTTTATTATCTGTTTAATGTCTTCACTAATTTTTTTTTTTCGTATTTTCAGTTATCATATACACGCTGCTGCAATGGCCACAATTTACTGACCAAAGCTTTTTGTTCACTGAAAAATCTCTTTTCCACACTAAGAAAATCGTATCATAAAACTGTAGTTTCCTGGTTTCTCTTTCTGTTTTCGCCTTCCTGCTACTTTTAGACATTAGCTTAATGTTTTCACTATCTATTTCACTTGTTCGCTATCCTTTCACTGTTTTAAATTTTCACATACTCTCCGCAGAAATTACCATATTTTACTGTTTAAAGTTACTTGTCCCCTCTCTGAAATCTCTTAAGAACATAAGAAAACAAGGAAAGCTGCAAGATGTTCCCTTCGATGTGGAGAAAATCGTATCATTTGGTCTGGTTTCACTCCGTGTCCTCGCCTTCCTGTGCTCGCCGCTGCCTTGCCTCCACATTCCATTGTCTCAGACCAGAGAAATATCCGTCCTATTTTCCACCGCAGTCTTGTAAATACGATGTTTTCCCGCGGCCGCCTTGTGATCCCTCTCTTATTCTCCTGATCCTTGCTGCTTCTCACCTAATCTCTCTCACTTTATCTTCCTTATTTTTCCCTTTAACATTTTCCTTCTCTTATATATTACACGTCGCGAAAGTGCCTGGTATTATCTGTCTTTGGCTGTAAATTTTCTGGTAGTTAAGTGAATGAGTGAGTGAGTGAGTGAGTGAGTGACAATTTGAATGAGTGACAGAATGAATAAGTGTCTGAGTATTTGAGTGGGCAACTGACTGACAAACTGACTGACAAACTGACTGACTGACTGACTGAATGTTTGACTGAGTGAGTGACTGATTGGCTGAATGTTTGACTGTGACTGAATGCTTGACGGAGTGATTGACTAACTGAGAACGGGAGGAAGCGAGAGAGCGAGCGAGCAGGTAAAAAGGTAAGTGACTGTTTGAGAGAAAGACCTAATGACTTATTCACCCACTGACCGACATTTGAGTTGCTGGCTGCTGAACACAGAGCCTGGGACCAGATAGCTCTGAGGTACAACGCTAGACTCGTCACGTAGAGACTGCAAGCTTGATCCTAACTCGCTACCCTCGATGCAAGTGTAACCGCTCTCTCGTAACCTAAGCTGAGGCCGAATATAAGTGCTCATTTATGCTTCTCCTTTTGCCTTTTCTCTAGAGACAAGATTTGGCGTCATATACAGGTCTCCTCCAGTTGTCTCTCTCCTTTGCATCTTCCTTTATGACTCCCATCCTTTATAGTTCTACGACAGTAAGTGATCAATTGTGCGAGGAAGATAGAGGCGTTGGCAATGATAGTGAATTTTAAGTGACTGAGTAACATTTGTGTGATGAGGAGGAACCGTTTTGAGTAACTGAAAAGAAAAGAAATGATAAAAAATAAAACGTACTCCAAAGAATTGATTTATCAGCAATGGATTGAATGTGTCCCTAATGATATGAAAGGGAAAGAGTAATTTGTAAAGAGGTATATTAACTCTCTCTCTCTCTCTCTCTCTCTCTCTCTCTCTCTCTCTCTCTCTCTCTCTCTCTCTCTCTCTCTCTCTCTCTCTCTCTCTCTCTCTCTCTCCAATGAACACAGCAATGACACGGCGAGGAATGGAGTGAAAACGTAATTAAGTAAACAAAGGAAGGATGAACCCCCAGAGTGGGCGGTAAAGGGCCGCGGTCCACGCCTGGTCTGCGGTCCATAAAAGGCTCGGGTTGTATTCGCGGGGATAAAATAAACAGGTTGAAAATTTGTGCGCGCAAAACTGGCGTGTCATCATTCTCTACTCCGTCCCTTCCATCATTACCTTCCTCGTAACACATATTCATTTTTACCCCGAATAATTTTTAGATGCGAGGCGCGGCAGCGGCGGCTGGCGGTCCATGCAGTTTTCAAGGTAAAATGATTCTTTCTGTTGAGAGAAGAGAGGAGGGAAAAAGAAAAAAAATGTATACATATTGATTACTTCAATCACGGAGAATCATTACATCGCTAACAGCATAAAAATTGCACAAGGGTGCGCCGATGAATTTGTTGTCGAGAGAGTGGGAAGCAAAAACTGTGTAGGGAAAATGTGTGTGTGTGCGTGCGGGACGAGGCGTGGCTGGGCGTGTGCCTCGGTGCTCCTGTGTGTGTGTGTGTGTGTGTGTGTGTGTGTGTGTGTGTGTGTTCGTCCAGGAGTCCACAGCGCGGGTGAACCTGTGATACCTGACACCTGCGGTAGTTTGTGGGGACTGAAGAGTGAGTGTGACCTTTTTGAAGATTGACTCCCTTGTCTGTTCCTTCATGCCACTGTTTTATCTTATATTACTTGTGTTACTTTTATTTTAATTATTTGTCTATTATTTTTTTGTGTGTATGAATATGGCTGGTGATGAACTATAAAAATATTAAAGAAATGCTGTTCCTTTAAAAAGTAAATAGTCTCCGATTGTGTTGAAATGTTGCAATATTATTTCTTATACAAAAAACGGAGGCTGGTCAAGGCAAATCTAACGTGCAGTGAAACTAAAACACTACAATCCAATCCTAAAGTAGACGAATGGAAGTAAAGAATTCTGAAAAGACTGACCAGTTTAGTCTTTGTGGTGTCTTGATATTTCTGTCATAAAAGTCTTCAAGTCACAAGAATGCGAGAACGAGAATGCGAGCAGAGAGTTCAAGAGTTTGGCAGTGAAGGGGAATGAAAGAGTGAAGACTGCGTGGAGACTGCAAGAATTTCTGTCACGCGCCAAGTCAAGGGAAAAAGGCGACCCACTGGGGAGAATATTTGCCTTTATTATTTTGATTCCTGCGTGGAGGTTGTGCAGTGACGTCAGATGTTGTGTGGTATCGCTATTGTGAAGTGATTCTTATACCACCACGACCATGACCGAACTCCGCTCCCGTGCAGATTTTTTTCCGGCCTCCCTCAGTCGGAATGAAATATCAACACCACACAGGAAAGCTTAAGTAAATATTCTAACGATGTGTGGAGCGTAAAAAAAAAGTAAGTCTTCCAGAACAGTTTGCAGCTCCAAAGTTTGGGGAAATATTTTACGTTTTATTTTATCCAGTAAAGGAAAGTCGTCCGCACATCTTTCCAGTTTTGTGATACGAGTTATTTACCTTAAGATAGTGAGAAGTTTGGTATATAATGAGGCGGTGTTAGTAACCTGTGTGTGGTAATTATGTAATTCTGTGCTATCCTGTGTAATTCTATATATTTACATGTTCTTCGATACCATTCACCAAAATGTCTGTCTCATGGTATCCCCTGTGAGAAATCTAAAGAATGCACTTCATCAAGACTTTGAGTAACACTGTATTCACCCTGCTTTCTTCGGAATGTCATCTTCAGAATCTAGTACTTCCAGCGGGTCTTTTTTTCACATTTTGTCGCCCTAGGCCAGAGCTCCTCTTACGTCTGTTTATTTATATACCACGCCAGCGATTCTACAGAGGGTGGCCCAGACAAAGCACCATGCACTCACACACACTTCATTCACACCCTTAGCCCCGTCGACGCCGTCTCGTGGACCACAAAGAAAACACCCTCTTACATGAAAAAAAATAATAATAAAAACAACATTCCATTTCATACAACTTCCTCCTCATCATAACCATTATCATCATCATTATTGTCCTCGCATCACAAAGACTCATTACTCAAAAACCAACACTAAATACACTGAATACAAGCCTCAGTTGGACAAGCTTCTGTATTATGATAATATTTCGGTCCGGATGGAAAGCTCCTCCTTCATCAACATAACTATTAATGTCTGAGGACAGAAGCTGACGCCCACACGAGAGCCGCACTGTAATGAGCAGTGCAGTCGTGAACACCTTAACTCTGGTTTGGTCGTGCAAGGGAGAAATGATAAGCACAATTGTTCTCGTTAATGATCTGAGCAGTGTTATTGTTGCTAATGTTATAACTATTGATATTATTATTATTGTGTGTGTGTGTATGTGTGTGTGTCGAAGAGTGTATGTGAATGCGTCTCTGCCTGCATGTGTGTGTGTGTTGGTGTCACTCCCACGCGGCTAACACTCTCCCAGTACTCAAACACAGCCACACAAAACACTCAGGCGCAAGGCTTAATTCACACAGGCCCCGTCAAGTCCACGCCTCAAGTTTTAAGGTATTCATGGCAAGAAACACGGTGTCCCTCAAAGTTTGCAGCAAGGATCCCGAGCCCCGGTGAAGTGAAAGACGATATAATAATGATAATACCAATACGTTATGGGAGAGACAATTATTTTGCTATTTTATTTTTCTGAATTTATTTTTGTTCTTATTCATACTTCCCTTGTGCATGAAAGACACTTAGCATAAAAGAAAATAAATATATGAAATAAATGAATAAGTAAATGAATCAAAATAAAGTAGACAAAACATGAAAAAAAAAAATTGAAAGTTAGCAACTGATGCTAAACAAACACAAAAACATAAACAAATAGATAAAAAACAAATAAATACTTAAAACAATAACGTAACATAATGGATCAAACAAACGGCAACAATGTGTGTGTGTGTGTGTGTGTGTGTGTGTGTGTGTGTGTGTGTGTGTGTGTGTGTGTGTGTGTGTGTGTGGGTGTATGCATTAACCTTGATAAAAAAAAAAAATGTTCATGAGTTTTTCTTTTATTTGCGTATCGCGTACAATACAAATGAGCTGCGGTGACCTGACATAAACAAGCGGGACGCAATATTACCAGGCAGCGCGAGTGTGTGTGTGTGCTGCAGTGGACCTCAACACTAGCTGGTGATGCTGCATTCCTCTCTTTGGAAGGAGGTGGAGGGGGAGGAGAAGGTCGAGAGGGAAGAGGAACAGGATGAGCTAGAGAAAGAAAAGGAGGAATAAAAGGACAAAGAAGAAGGAAACGATAAAGACGAGGACGAGGAGAGCAATGAGACAGAATACAAAAGAATATAATTATAAAAAAAGGCAAACAGCAACAGACATTGAGGTCCTGCCAAGGTTCTTTGAAAGAATAAGCTACACTAACTACCAGTAGTAAAAAAAGAGATAGTAAAGGAGAGGAGGAGGAGGAGGAGGAGGAGGAGGAGGAGGAGGAGGAGGAGGAGGAGGAGGAGGAGGAGGAGAATGATATATAAATATGTTGCTGCTGACTACTGGTGATGATAAGGATGTGTATGATGATGATGATGATGATAATGATGATGACGATGATGATGATATAAGTTCCAAGATCTTTAGAGATTCTCGTGTAGTTTATGGCACAGTGAGCAAGAGAACTGTGTAAAGAAAGCAAAAGTATACTATATTGTACTTTCCCTTATTATTCCGAATCCCAAAGCAAATTTTACGACTATAATACGAGAAAACTGTGCTTTGCTCCATAAATAAAATAAAAAAATACTGTATAGCAATTCAAATACCTTACACTACACAGTAGGTTGATAATTGAAAGTATACATCAGAAAATTCCTAGAAATCATCCACAGAAAGGCAACACTACCAGTTATTAAGCGGCGGTAAAGTGTCAACGGTCAGTGAACAAAACAATCATATTTCTGTTCTGGACTTGTGAATACTCGTATGTCGCAACTCACGCAGGTCGCTCGGTAACTGAAAAAGGTGTTTACTCTTTCTTATTTTAACGCACAGGTGAGGGAAACATGCCTGACTTTTCTGTAACATTGTGTTGATAGGAGACGCACGTGCTGCAAGAGATTTGTGCTTAAATTCTAACTTGTGAATGTGTTGCACCTGACATTTAGCTGGTAATTACAAAAGGTGTTTACTTCTATTTACATTAACGTACAGGTGAAAAAAGACTTTTCTATAACAGTCTGTAGATAGGAAACGGACGTGCCGGAAGAGAATGCATGTTTAAATTCAAATTACATGCAGTGTTGCAGTACATACATTAATGTGTTCCCTGTGGTGCTTGCATGAGGCATGTATGTGTGTGAATGATTGGTGCGAATGTTGCTCTGTTGTTCGTATATGTACAAACGAATAGTGAATTGTGTTTGACTGTTCCGGGATGATGAACGAGGCAAGTTTCGATATCCGGCACCATAAGACTTACTTCCTGACTACCTGTTGTTGTCAAGAGAGGTTTCAAGAAATTTACCCTCAACATTTGTCTGTTCACTTTTGGGACTGGCATCTCCATGGCCTTTTTCTTTCTTTCTTTTCTTTTTTTTTTTTACTTCCTTTTGTTGCCTTAGGTCAGTGCCCCTTTAACGTAAAAAAAATAAATAAATAAATAAATTTGGTCAGTCTGTACTAAGGAAGCTAGAGTCAACAGCTTCCTCTGTCGTCTCTTCCTTGCTCTCTCTCTAACAAGTCCTGCATCGCCTCTCACTGTTTGTCTGTCCTGCCATGAGTGAAGAAAGCATCTGTAGCATAATTATGATAGTAATGACTGAATGCAATACATCTAGGTACTCGTAATGAGAAAGCTGTATGTATGCAAATTATTCGAAAGTCATTTATCATACTGTGTTATTTTTCACTTTTAATTCAAGTTAACTTTATGACCTTGTGGGGAACTCTCTCTCTCTCTCTCTCTCTCTCTCTCTCACACACACACACACACACACACACATAACAGTACCGTCACAAGCTTCTATTGTGTGTGTGTGTCTGCCTCCAATACTTCATAATATTAACTAACGCTCCCCATCCTCCGTCTTTCCCTCATTTCATCCCTCCAACAATCTTTTCCCCTTCTAACATTCCCTCCAATCCTGTCTGTTCCTTCTCTCCATCCCTCCAACCCTCTTCCCCTCTCACCTTCCTTTCAACCATGTCTCCCCTTTCCTCCATCTCTCTCTTCTTCCCAGTTTCCCTCCAACTCCCTTCTCCTTCCAACTATCTTTCCTTCCATTCTTCCAGTCCTTGCCATCTCCCCTCCAAACCTGTCTCTTCCCTCCCTCCTTCCCTTCAACTCTCCCATTCCCATCATCTCACTTCCTGCATTGTCTCTCCCTCCTTCCAACTCTCTCTCCATCCCACCTTCCCTCCACTATGTTCCCTCCCTTTCCCTCCCTCTAACTCACTCTTCTTCTTTCCTTATCCTCCCTTTCTGCCTCCTTTTCTCCACTCCAACCCCGTCGTAAGTATCCAAGCACCCTCCACCTCTCCCCACTCGTTCACTCTTCTTCTCCCTCCACAGCACCACACGCGGCAGGTTTATCTCGTGCATATTTCCAGCGCGCTTATTTTGCGACGGTTTGTTGTGCGCGCGCCCCGGTGTGACTTGTCTATTTGCAGAGTGTTTACTGCAGCATCCCTCACTGTAATTCATCCCCCGCGTACAGTGATGCGGCAGAACTAAATAGAAGCGATATTTTCCTGTTTTTTATCTTTTATCTTTATTTATTTATTATTTTTTTTTACACTTACAGATAGCAGAGTGCGACAGAACACTGCAGTGTTTCTATTTACACGCATTTGTTTGTGTTCACTCTGTGTGTGTGCTTGGTGGTGGTGGTGGTGGTGGTAGTGGTGGTGGTGGTGGTAATGAGAGGTAGAGGTGGTGGTGGTGGTGGTGGTGGTTGTGAGTGGTGGGGGTCTTCGGTAGTGGAGAGTTGTGGTTGTGGATGTGGGGATTGTGGTGGTGGTGGTGTGTGGTGTTGATAGCGGTACTGTTTAAAAAGTTACAGTTTCACCCTTTAACTTTCGTGATTTTTCGTCAAGATTATTAAAACTGGGTGGTGCAAGCTAAGAATTTATTATTATTATTTTTTTTTTTTATATATATATATAGATATACACTTTTTTGCTCATTTATTTCCATGAGTCTCGTTATTTCCACATTCTCCAAACATTCCTCGATGACAATTCTTAAGGATAAGTATTGAATGTTTTGTTTTCTGCACTTAATTATTGTTATTGGTGTTATTATTATTATTATTATTATTATTATTATTATTATTATTATTATTATCATTTACTGAACGTGTCTATTTAAATATTCATTGACTAATTTAAATTTCCTTCTGACTTTTCGATTTTTTCTATTTATTTATCTATTTTTATTATATTTCTATTTTTTGGTATTATATTCATCTACTATTGATTACTGTTATGATTTTCTGTTCGTTTATTGATCTCCTTATATTTCCTTTTTTTATTACTATTATTTTTTTTGGGTGCAGGGGTGTTGAAGCCGCTCCGTTCCGCCCTGTCCCGCTGCTCGAGTCGCCAGGTTCCCTCAGATCTGTGTGTGGCGGCCGTGAATCATTCATCCTTCCCTCCCCGTATGCCTGCTCCCTTCTGTGAAACCCTCGCCACACACACAACATTTTCACGGTTGCCTCACCAGCTCGCCTCCTCCCTGACCTGCTGTATCGAAGGGCGTATTCAAGGGCTTCTCTTTTCTCATCCCTCTGCCCTTGACCGGACTCCTTCGCCACACGTTAGAGAGAGAGAGAGAGAGAGAGAGAGAGAGAGAGAGAGAGAGAGAGAGAGAGAGAGAGAGAGAGAGAGAGAGAGAGAGAGAGAGAGAGAGAGAGAGAGAGAGAGAGAGATACGTGTCTTAGTCTTATAGTGTTCTTTTCTTTATTTATTTACATTTCACTTATTAACTTACCTATTTATTTTCCGTATGAATAGATAAACAGAGTAACACAACGAGTAACACAACCTTCTTAGATTCCAAGTAATACAGGGAACTCTTGTCTATTTTTTTCTTTTTTATTTCTGAGTAACACAGGGAGCAAAACAGGACAAATAAATGTTGACCTTTCATCTGGCCCTGGTTCTGGCAGTGTTTACCCAAGCGATCGATGCTGCACTGATTGATTCCAAGGCTGTTTGCTGCACTAAGCGACAATGGAGATGGAAAGGATTTGTGTCAATTTTCATGTTGCATTGTATTGTTTTAACTCTTTGATTACTGTTGCTTCTCCTTTTGCTTAACCTTTCATTGCTGGAAAATTTTTTTTCCTATCTTAGACACTTATATGCTACAGTCTCTCAAATAGTTCTCTAGCGTATGAATAGATAAGAAAAAAATTAACCCTCTGCTCTCTTTTTTTCTCTCTATATCCACGCATTTTTTTTTTTATATTATTCTCGACGTTAACAAAGGAAGATGATAGTATAAAAAGGATTGATTAACCTTTTCACTGTTGTTCTCCAAATCTTTCCTTTATCACAAACTATTCTGAGGTATTTCTTTCTTATTTTACAGCCGAATGTAGACATTATACTAGTCAGATTTGACACATTTATGGATGGCAATGATAGGTGGAAATAGGTAGGCATGTTTTATATAGGCACTGGCACGTCTTACAACTTTGTTTATTTCACGTTTGTGTTTTCTTAGAAATAACAAAATCTGTTCTTTTAATTTGCTTTTCTCAGTTGTAGATCGGTGATAAAGATTTCATACAACGCTTGTAATGCGGTGAATGCTTACATGAGGCAGTGAAATGGTTATCGTTTCGCTATTCTTGCTAATGGTACTTGAACTATATAGGCTTTAAGCATCAGAACATTTACCTTGATATCATAACCATAATGCAGTTAATTTATGGATTGTTTGAACTTTGGACGACTTATAATGGAGTTCATATGAATAGATGTGTTGAAATAGAGGCGGAGAATTCAGTACGGTATATTGGAAAAGCAGAAAGTGATTCATTGGCAAGATAACAAGATCAAAAAGGTAATTAACAAAGCATTGCATTTCATCGTAAATGAGAGAGATTCGGACGTTTTAATTAGTAGCATTAATTATCTGCAATACTTTTTTTTTTTTTTACGAAATTATCACTTTATTATACAGTAGGTTCTGTTCATGTAACACGTGATTGTGAGTGGTTGGTAATTTTTCTCTGTCCTACGTTTTTAAGAGAACACTTGTACACTTTATTCCTATCCATAACCACAACCACCCACTAATCCATTCACCCATCCATCCATTGTCCATTGACCTACCCAAGAATTTACCCATCCATCCACCATCTACTCACCTAAACCAAACCCACCATCTGCACCTCATCCACACATTATCACCCACACCTTCCACTCACCCATCTATCCACCCTTCCAAATACCCATCCACCCACCTATCCAACTATCCACTCATCCATCCACCTGTACCGGTGGTGTTGGTGCTAGTTGTTCAGCACTCGTATCTGTTTGTACTTGGTTGCAGACAGCTGCATGGGGGGGGGATAAGGTGAGGGTGATGAGGGGGTCCACGTAGCTGGCGACTGAAGGGTCAAGCACGATCCTGGCAGCGCGCTTTTGCATTCTCCAGCCTCTCCCTCTGTGTTGCGTTGAGGCTGGACGACTAGACCGGCAATGTGTGTGTGTGTGTGTGTGTGTGTGTGTGTGTGTGCGTGTGTGTTTGAATGAGTGAGTAATCTACTGAGTGAATGAGTGAATGAAGAAACGAATGAGGAACGAGTAAGGGTGTGGATTTGGGAAGGGATGATGAATGGATGATCGGATAGATGTATTGGATGAATGGGTTGCAGGAAGGTGTGTGGGTAGATGGGCGAGTCAATGGGCGGACAGATGGATGAGAGGGTGAATGGTTGTGTGAATGTGTGGTTGGATGGATGAGTGGGTAGGTTCATGAGTGGACAGATGGTACGTGGGTGAGTGAATAGCTCCCACAAGGTGGTGATGGACCCCCGCGCTGCCTCAGTGTAGCCAGACACCTGTTGCGGGTGTTCCCCAGGGGCGTGGTATGCTGCCGCGCTATGTGAGGGAGAGGGAGAGGAAGACTCAGCTGGGAAAAGATTAGGGATTGGGAGAAGACAGGAAGATAGACAGAGTGGAAGATAAGGGAAACGAAAGACAGGAAGAAAGACGGAGAGAGAGATGAGAGGAAGACAGAGAAGGGAGAGGAAGAAAGAGGGGAAAGGGGAAGAGAGAGAGAGAGAGAGAGAGAGAGAGAGAGAGAGAGAGAGAGAGAGAGAGAGAGAGAGAGAGAGAGAGAGAGAGAGAGAGAGAGAGAGAGAGAGCAATCAGTACCTGTGAATGAGGAAGACACTGATGAGAAAGAGAATAAAAGGAAAAAGAAAAAAAAAATAACACGAATTCAGAAAAAAAAAAAAAAAAACTACTTTGGCTCCCTCGCTCTTTTTCCTCCCTGCGAATCCACTTTACGAGTGACGCTTTACTGCAGATAATCGCCTGACCGGAAAGCCGCGGAGACTCAGGGAACGGCAACGGTCTGGAGGAATGAGAGGCAGCGCGTGGAGGAGGCAGGGACGTAGAGCCAGTAGCGTGTTGATATAGAGAAGAGAGGCAAGGACGCGAGTGGCATAGCAGCATTTAGTGGTAGGAAGGCAAACAGTATCATAACTTGTGAGTCAATCGAGTGGTACAGTACTAGATTGGCAATGAGAGAACTGGAGCTAGTAGGTGTTATAGGCAGGGAGGTGAGCAGTGCAGCGGCAGTTAGAGGCAAGTAGGTGAATGATACAGTGTTAATGGCCGGGAGGTTAGCGTACCATAGGTTACCAAGGCGAGTGGTACAGTACAGCGTTTTAGTAGCAGGGAGGTGAGCAGTACAGGAGTTAGCAGCAGGGGAAGCAGAAAAGAGGCAATAGGACCGCTTAGGGGCTTCCAGGCAGGGAGACGGTACAATAGCTGGCTTAGACTGTGAGCATGTAGTTGGAGAGAATAGAAGCAGGTTAGGGAGTTGCATCGTTAAGGCCTAATGACAGGGTGACGGTACGGTACTTTGATTGTTTTGTCGGTGTGTAGAAGAGAGAACAGAAGCAACTATATAGAGGTAGTGCAATAACTAGTATACATTAGGGATGTGTGAGACGAGGCAAGGATATGAGGAAGTGTTGGCAAAGCTTAAGCCAGTATTTCTAATAATTTTGTTCTCCCATAAGTCAAGCAATCACTACAATCATGATAAAAACATTGAAAACACCGGATAACTCGCACCACAACCAGACAAACGTAAAAGATGAGACGAAGAAATGTTTAGCAATCCAGTCTTTAGCGGCAGGGACACGGCGCAGTAGCTGACGTGCATTGTGGGCGAGGAGAAAAAAGCAAAGAGCAAAAAGTGGCGAGTCTGCACATCAGGGAAGACTTCGCAGGAGGGAAAATAGCAGTATCGTCGAAGGGGGCGTCCAAAAGAAGATAAATTGGGTTTTGGCGAGGAATTCCGTCTTGAGTGCAGATAAAAGAGGCGGCAACACACACGGGGGGACGGAGAGGGACGCGGGGAGAGGCTCGGGCTTTGGGGCTTTGGACGAGTCGCGTCTTTCAATCCCGCATGATAAGATAAACGGCTATTTGAAATGTAGCGATCCTTTCTTGCTACTGCTTTTGGTTCGCAGGTCTCTCTCTCTCTCTCTCTCTCTCTCTCTCTCTCTCTCTCTCTCTCTCTCTCTCTCTCTCTCTCTCTCTTGCTGGTTGTGTTATGTTGTGTTACGTGTGTGTGTGTGTGTGTGTGTGTGTGTGTGTGTGTGTGTGTGTGTGTGTGATGTGTGATATTTTGTGATCATTGTTGAGTTTAGTTACGTTAATACTTTATTTTTGTTTATTTTTTTTTAGATAGCCTTTGTTTTAAAGTCTGTCTATTTTTGGACCATCTATTATTATTATATGTGAATTTACAGTGTATTTGTTGCGGTCATTATTTATCTATCTATTTATCTATCCGTCTATTTTTATATTTATCTATCAATCTAATTATCTACTATATTTGTCTACTTATCTATCTGTGTGTGTGTGTGTGTGTGTGTGTGTGTGTGTGTGTGTGTGTGTGTGTGTGTGTGTGTGTGTGTGTGTGTGTGTGTGTGTGTGTGTGTGTGTGTGTGTGTGTGTGTGTGTGTGTGTGTGTGTGTACAAATCCTTCTCATCGCCTACTCTCGTCAGTGGGACAAATAGCCTGTAGCAATGTAGCATCGATCACGTCATTCAAAAATTGCTCCAGTAAACATTGGAACACGATGGGCGAGCTGTATGTCAACATTTATCGTAACTGTTATCTTTATCCCTCTCCACCAGGGGCCAGTGGGGGTAAGAGCGTGCATGAGTGTGTAGGTGCTTTGGATCATATTCTAAAACACTTCTGCGATGCACCTCCACGACATTCAAAAGACTACTTAAAGTTACACATATTTTAAGGATGGTTTTTAAGATTCTAGTGACTGATTAACAAAATTTCTACATTAATAACACGAGGAATGCTCTTGAATACTCATTTCTGTGACCTTTGAAAATGTCGGGGTGAGAGAGCAAAGCCTTTTAGAATATTGGTCTTTAGTTCCCCCCCGTAAGGGATTGCCAGCTTGGTAGAGAGGTAGACAGAACAGTCATCACTAGCAGGGTATCCGTCAGTGCTTATAACCACGCGTGCCTCGCTGCACTCCACCAGTCGAGCACCTCTTGTCCCGTACTAGTGCCGCTCTCTTTGTTGATTGATCTTTATTATTGTGTACACAGATAGATAGATAGATAGATAGGCAAATAGTTTATAAACCATTGCAATTTTACACACTATAATTAATTAAACAAGAACTTAAAATTACGTATTACACACACACACACACACACACACACACACACAAACACATGCATTCTTTCACTTGATAGGGGTCTTGCTGTGATCATGAGCAAATCAATAATGAAGAAAGCCAGCACTACTACTGTTCCGTCAGTATATACCAAATAACAAAGAGAAGAACATGAACCCTCGGTGTTAAAAATGAATACGTAAATTAATAACAAAATGAAAACATCATATATATGAATAGATGAATATTAATAGAACATGGATTCTCAGTGTTAAAAATGAATACGAATGAATGCATAAATACATGAATAGATAAATACTAACAAGTAAAATTGCTCAACAAAATAACAAGACAGGAAATTTTATTTATACATTTGATTCGGAACAGAAGAGAGAGAAGGATAGAAAGAGAAGATAAAATATATATATATATATATATATATATATATATATATATATATATATATATATATATATATATATATATATATATATATATATATATATATATATATATATATAAAGATCTTATATTGTGCAGAATTAATCCAAGTTTAAGATTTTTTCATGGAGGGACTAAAGATCACCTCTAGTTTCTCATCCACGAGACTTATATTTCACTTACCACATTGGGTTATTTCAAGTTTAAGATAATATTTTTCATGAAGGGACTGTGCATCACCCATAGTTTCTCATCCATTACAATTATATTTATTTTTCTCCATTCTGACTAGCAGTTGATGATTTCATGAAGCTTGGGTATTGTCTGTAGTCCTGAATGGCGAAAGCTGGACACAGGAGCGGAACACAGTAATGTAATTTCATCGCACAACAAAAACGCCAGAGTGGACGGGCCCGCGTAACGAAACTGCGTAATATCCGAGTGAATATAGATGTACCCGATGGCAGGTTTTAGAGCGTGACATCAAATGCGGGACGCGTGAACATTTCCCACGCGAGGAAGTTGCTTATTCACTCAACATTCTCACACTGCACAGTCACGATGACGTATTCTTTTTCGCTACCTTCATCACTGTGCCTTCATTGTGAGTCGTCCTTGTCTCGAGGAAGGCATGCACGTGGTATCTTCATGAGAGAGAGAGAGAGAGAGAGAGAGAGAGAGAGAGAGAGAGAGAGAGAGAGAGAGAGAGAGAGAGAGAGAGAGAGAGAGAGAGAGAGAGAAATAGGAAATTGTATTGTATTGCAGTGTGTGTGTGTGTGTGTGTGTGTGTGTGTGTGTTACGACTTCTTGGAAAAATCGTTTCTCCTGGTAATCAAAACAGGACTTCGCTCACGAAAAATGTTGATAGAAACGCTATTTGTTGTTATGTAAAAGCTTTCTGTGATTATGTAATGGGTTTATTATGTAATTGCTTCCCGTTGAAGTGTGATATCCTTTTGCTGTGTAATGGTACCCTGGTGTGAGGTAATAGTGGTTTAAGGTAACTTGTTCCCTCAGCATGACATTAACCTGAAGGTGGATGGTGGTGCTGAAAATTGTGCTTCCTCGAGTGTCCCTTAATTCCATAATGACTTTTTGCCAGCTTTTTCACTTCCTCCACCTCAAATTTTTCTTTTCCAAGATTGAGACTATTGCCAAATGTAATATGTCGGAGCTTCAAACTATGCATATAAAATAGATTGTTCAGACTTCAAATTATCCAGGCTTCATATTTTCTTATGCGTGAAGAAAACTCGACAAGGTGAAAAAGTTAAAAAAGGAAAAAATTACAAGATCTGTATTTTGGCAGCCACTGTGCTGTCATATACGAGTATGTGGCATTGAGCACACACACACACACACACACACACACACACACACAAGTACAGCGGGAAACCAAAACCAAAACACACATCGGTGTTGAGTAACGTAATTGTGAGGCTAAATATATAGACTCTGCCATATGTCCCCCGCTTTGCTATTGTTTCCGCGCTTAAAACAATCTAACAATAGCGCACAATTAAAATGTACGTGATGCCACAAAATATGTAGCATTTGTTGCGTGTAATTCAAACCAGCGGTCTGCTACTATTGAGTATCATAACAGTGAATATTATATCAATCATGTTCATACAAAAAAATAAAATCAATAGATAAATAAATAAATAAAGCCATCCTTATCAGATAAATAGAATAATTCTAACAAATACTGAATTTAAAATATTGCCTTATAGAACATATTTACTAACAATGACAGGAACAAAATCTCCAGCTTATCATAAATACAGCTCTGTTTTTCCATCAGCAAAGACTCAGGAAGTATTTTTTTCCCCCTTTTTCTTTAATAACGTAATATTTTTTTCTCCAGAAGGTCAAGGTTTGGTGATCCCGGAGACAAACAACATTTACTCTCACATAACCAAGTTTAAAATGTTTTACAGTGCAGGTTGTTTGTTCAGGGTCTTGTTGAACCTAAGAGTGTAGCAACAGTGTGAACAGTTTTTGACCGGAGAATTTAACTATGATTTTTTTTTCTCCGGCTTGATCTTTGGAAGCAGTAAAGTGAACAGACTTTTCTTTTCCCATCCTTTTTCGCCCTTGACCAGTTTCCCTGACACACACACACACACACACACACACACACACACACACACACACAGAAAGAAAGAAAGATACGAGGCCAATCTACTTTTCCACTTGTAAGAGACAAATCTGTGGCTTATTTTAGGATTCTCCAGTACCTTGGCCCACCTGTGTGTACCTGTGCACATAAACTGTGGGGCCTCTTTAAAGGGGTTATAATACATGACTGCCAATTACAATACAACACTATTTCATGTTTTTGAGTAGCCACGGATCATTCAACCGAGCAGTGGCGCTGTAGTCGCTATCAGGCAGACAAAAGGTTCCATCATCGTACTCTGGCAACCAACCCGTTCGAAGCCGTGCAAGCGGAGCGCCTCAGGAATGCTTACTACTAATGATGTACTAGTACACAAGCAGTCTTTATTATTTCAAACTTAGAATTGCCTATATTTAGTAGCGTTCACCATTACTGCGTGCGTATATTATTAAATGTAAATTTAATAATATACGGCTTGTAAATGTCCACAAAGCGCACCGCATGTGTTGTTTCAGAAAAGTAAGTAGTAATAATAGTAGTAGTAGTAGTAGTAGTAGTAGTAGTAGTAGTAGTAGTAGTAGTAGTAGTAGTAGCAGTAATAGCAGTAGTACTTGGTAACAATGACACAAATAATAGTAATAGCAGTAGCGACAGTAATAAGTGTCGAAAGCAAAAGGAAAAGACGTATTAGTAGTGATTACTTTCATACGAGGCCACGCGTAACTTGAGATAACCTGTGTGTGTGTGTGTGTGTGTGTGTGTGTGTGTGTGTGTGTGTCGACCACGCGCGAGCGAGAGAGTGTTTCTCTAAGTTATATGAGCCACACTCCTAACTTTCTTAATCTCACCAACACTCTCCGGCAAATAAAAAAGAAAAACCAACCTGAAAACTTGCTCAATAATACACAAATCCTTCCACGCTTTGCCCTAAACGAGTAACTTTTCCCTTTCCACTTTGATTTATTCACAGTCCTGCCTTTCCTTCCTTCACCTCCCCTGTTCCTGCCGCTCTTTTGTTCTCGAGTTAAGCGCATCATCCTCCTTTGTCTCCTCCGCCGCTTCCCTTTCCTTACGCCTCGCTTCCCACACTCGACACTGCGGTCATTACAGACACCCAGCGGGGGATGAATGGGGACAGAGAGACAGAGAGACCGGGACACAGAGAGAGGTTAAGAAGTAAAAGCCATTCAGAGTGTAATGTAGGTGAACTCATCCATTCCTCACTGAAGAGAAATGCAAAGGGAAAAGTACACAGATAAGTGGTGGAAACGAAGGGTTAATAGGGATGATGAGCAAAAGGAGGGAGTGTATAGTACATAGTCTTTGGTCGGCTTTGTTGTGAGAGTAGGTTAAGTTTTGTGAGATTAATTTAGGTTAAGTTTTGATCGATAGTTTGAAGGTAGATTAAGTTTTGTTAGATTAGTTTAGGTTAGGTTAAAAGAGGTTATTCATTAGGTTAGAATACACTAAATTAAATTTTTGGTTAGATTAGAAGCTTTTTCGTATGTTGGTATGCTTTGTACTAATATGCTTACCTGTATACGTCTTTTAATCTCTATTTATCTGTCTGTTCATCCATCCACTGATTTATCCAACTATCTATCCATCTATCTATCTATATATCAATCTATATATCCATCCATCTATCTGTCTGTCTATCTCCGTCTGTCTCTTTCTATCTTTCTATGCCTTTCCGTCATTCTATGTAAATACGTTCACCTCCCCTCTTTATGTAGTTACTACCTATCACTGTTCGGCTTGTGCTCGTAAAACTTCCCTTAAGGAGATGTATTTCCTGCCCCTCGGTAATCTCCATTTGGTCTCTTCAAAATAACTCATCTTGACACACTGCAGTCTCTTCCTCCCCCTGCTCATTTTTCCTGTTAACTCTTCTGTTTCAGCTTACAATGGATCATCTTACACTTGAAACATGTACAATCGAGGTCAGAGTCTGTGTAATCTGCTACACTCCTTTCTTCTGCTACTCTCCTTTCTACTGTGTTTTGTGTTTTCGCTATCTTTGGTCTTCTGATATGTTGATTGGTTACAAAATCTAACAATTGAGAAATTCGTGGTAGATGGAAGGCCTTGAGACTGATGGAAAACTTCACACAAAATGCTAATGAGTTGGGAATGTCATTCGACTGTTGACAGTATTACCTGTCTTTTTTTTTTTTTTTTTAATATCTTCCTTGTAATCTCATTCTCACCTATTCTTTCCAGGTGATCGAATCTTAAAGCACGGTCTGTTACATCACCCCCACCTACATCATCGTTTCGTAACATTCTTCTTCTCTACCTTCAGTACGTTTATTCAAGTTTGACTACCGCTCCTTCCTCACTCATTAAAGGGACGGCTTATTATAGACAGTCTTGGTCATAGGTTAAGTACACTTCTGCACTCACTTCCACGATGCTTAACCCTTTCTCTCAGTCTTAAGTCCTCTGATCTGCTCACAAATCTGCTTACAAATCCTGACAAGGGAAAGACTTTTTGCAGATCAGAGAACTTAATCAGAGAGCTCGAGATTGAGGGAAGACACAAAACACAATGTGAGTACAAGTTTTCTGCTCTACTCTTTTTCTTTTATTCTTTCCTGCAACTCGAGCTGTGTCAAACGAGGAGTATCAGGACACCTCCTCTTGAATTGAACTGGCTAACTTCTTTCGACTCTGACTTTTTCTTTAGCCAGTCACCTTGACACGTAACACACACACACACGCACACACACACACATGCACACGTACACAAGCAGAAAAAAAAAGAATTATACGTTGGGTTTATTTATTACGTAGAACGATATCTGTACATGTGTTGGGTTCACTTATTACGTAGAATAAGGACTGTATATACGCTGGTTTAATCAATTACGCAGAGTGATGGGCATATATACGTTGTCTTTATTTATTACTTAGAATGATGACTATGTATGCTGACTTCATTTATTACGCAACATTAGTGTTATCCTCTACCTTGGATCGTAAATCATTCCCGTCTTCCCCGTTGGTCGATTCGTTTCCCAGTCTCTGCATAAACCATTCTCGTAATTCGTCTCCCCTTTCCCCTTCCCTTGTAGTGTACCGTCTCATCATTCCCTCCCTGGCCTGTTTCCAGCCTCGCGCAGCCACTCTGTTCGCTGTCACCTTCCCGTCAGCGTGAAGGCGCCGCGAGGAGGGAAACCGATCGACCGCCGTTGAAAATATTATATAAATATTGACATCTGTCATGTATAGGATCCCACGCGTGCTATCTGATTCCCTACACACATTCTTCACTTTCCTCGACCCTCACCCCCCTCTCTCTCTCTCTCTCTCTCTCTCTCTCTCTCTCTCTCTCTCTCTCTCTCTCTCTCTCTCTCTCTCTCTCTCTCTCTCTCTCTCTCTCTCGCCTTCTGCCTTGCTGTCCTTCTTTCCTTATGTTAGGTCACTTCCCTTAGACCGTAAGATCTATTGTGGCCTTTGTATGTACCTGTCTCTAATTCTGTCTCTCGTCTCCCGTCTCTCCTTCCATCTCATCTTTACTCTCTCATCCCGCCCCGCCACAGACGCTGCTCCCCTTCCCCTGTGCAGTGCCAGGGAATGTTATTGACAAGTGATCGCACTATAAAGCTTCAATACACCACAGCCTCGGCATCGTGGTGGACTCCTGATCACCAGTTGTACCCTCCCACTCTAAGGACGCCTTCTCTAACACTTCGGTGTTTTACCTCATATGCATTTGACAGGCTCTGGTGAAGTCAGTAAGGATTTCAAGCGTGTTTTCATGATTCTGGTGATAACGCATATTATTTATATTCTGAGGGACTTATTCATATTCTTCAGAGATAAAATTACTCATGTCTTCATCCTACTCGTCATAATGAATAATAAAGACTAAGAACAGCAGTAAAAAACACATACGTAAATCGGATGACGTCACACTGAATCTTTTAACCTTTAATCGAGTGACCCCTTACATGGAGCCTTTTAACCTTTGACACAGTGACGCGCGGTCAGGTTATTAATGTCCTGCGTGTTTCCTGAAAGTCGACTGAAGGTGATGAGAACAACATGCGTGAACTTTGTTATTATCGTAAGGCAGGAAATGATCAGAGCAGCATTTAACTGATTTCCTCCAGTGTTCTTATTATTTGTTTTATTCAATCTAATTATTTATTTTTTGTGTTCCCTCGGGCATCACCGTTCATCTAATTGTGGTGTGGCTTGAAATATTTTTTTTCTTTTTATATACTCGAACATTGATTCTAGTTATTATTATTTTTTTGGTTAAATCGATAAAACAGCAATTTTCTTATATTTTTTTCTGACCCCTTCCCTTCCTCCACGCATTTGAAAAAAAAAAAAGGGAGGTCAGATCTCTGAAGAAGGGAAACTGTAGCTGACTGAATAAAAGAAATGCCTTCTATTTTGGCAACAAGGAAAAGGTAAAAAGAAAGCTGGAAAAAATGGAGATTAAAAAAAAGAAAAAAAAACACTGGACAGAGAAATGAAAGAAAAAAAAAGAAAAACCGAGAAAGGTCACATTTCTGAATATGGGAAACTGCAACATGACAAAAAAAAAAAAAAGAAACTTCTATTTATGCAACATAGAAATGGTAAAAGAATGCGGGACAGACTGAGAATGTTTAGATATTTTCATTCCGTCTACCCCCAAATAATTCAAAGTTTTCTTTATACTGAACCAAAAAATATATAGCTATAAGAGTAACAAAACTGACAGGGAGAACCAAACTGAAGCATAATAACACAGAATAACAGAATATATAGCAGGAGAATGTACAGCAAGAACATAACTACCTTTCCTCTTTCCATGCCAATCTATATTTTACAAACAGCTAGATACACGCGTAGCAAAAGTGCCATAGAGAATCAAATTTAAGCAAGACAATCTACAATAATAGAAATCCATATAACAGAAGAACGTATACTATATAGCAAGAACAAACATAGTACTCCTTGTTACACCCTGACTTTCCGGTCTTTTCTCTGAGCATTTTCTCTCCGGAGGGCGTCCAGTAAGCACACGCGAGTCACGGTCTGCTCATCCTACTCTTGGTTGCTTGAGCTCCCTGCGACGCGTCCGTGTCCCCAAGTTTGCGTCGTCAAGCTTGTAAAACGTTCTTCAGTAAGCGGCAAGGAAAATCAACACGAAAGAAGAGCCAGACGTGCATCGCTTATGTAAGTTTGGAAGAGAGGAGGAAAGGGAGGGAGTGAGTGAGGTGTTAGCTAATGTGGTGGGAAGAGGAAGGTTTCAGGTAGAGAACAATTGGGAGGCTGGGCAGAGCTACAGGAAAGATAGAAACGGAAGGAGGGAGAGAAATGAATAGCCGAGTGCAGTTTAAGGGAGAGAGAGGAGTGAAGGAAGGAAGGAAAGGAAGAAGGATGAGAAATGAAGGGAAGAGTGTCTCACAGCGGAGGGAAAGTCCCACGCACCTTGCCCCTTCACTGGAATGCACTCTTAATGAGTGAAAAATAATGAGAATAGATTAATAATTATCAATAGCTCACGAGAATAAAAGAAATTTGCAACGCTTGTATAACCACTACAAGTAATTAATAACAGTTTTGAAAATGTACTAGAAAATACATAGGACACTAAACACAAGCGCCAAGAAGTTTACCAAAGTTACAGGACGCAAATGTTCTCCTTCCTCCAGGCGATGCTAATGACACGCGCCAAGGAGGCTCCGCAGATTTCTCGTCATATTTGTTAATCTCACGCGACGGCCAGGGAGGGACGCGCACCGCACCTTAATAAGACGCCTTTGTTTGGCTAATCTAATCTTGCACTGTAACACGAGCACTGGACTAAACCTGCTCCTGTGTTTAGTCTTTTTCCAAGCTTCCACCAGACGTGACTTGATGTGTACATTAGACACTCTGGCTTGGCTGAACTTGTCATTAATTGCTTTATAATTTGCGAGTGATAAATGGAGTTTGAGTGACAGTCTTGTTTAATTAATGTTGAGAATTTCATTGTTGGAGGCGCGCGCGCGCACACACACACACACACACACACACACACACACACACACACACACACACACCAATATTAACATCTGTAACTGGAACCATAAAAAAAAAAAAAACCCTAAAAACCAGTGTACCTTCAAAGAGAGCCTTTTGAAAGTACTGGAGGTGCAGCGCAGAAATGTTTTGAGAATATGGTTCTGTGAATGACCTGGACACAAAGAGAGGGTTGGGTGGGTCACTGTGTTCACTGTTTCGTGCTTTACAAGTGTGTGCTGCAAGAGTCGTAGGATCAATGACCTGCTTTTGTTGTGTCCGAAGAACCACTATATCATGGATGGCGGATTTGTGTCGGATGAACAGAATTTATTTGTTTTCTTAATTAGCGTATGAAGGTTTGATGTGTGTGTGTGTGTGTGTGTGTGTGTGTGTGTGTGTGTGTGTGTGTGTGTGTGTGTGTGTGTGTGTGTGTGTGTGTGTGTGTGTCCATTGTCGCTGCAGTACTGTGTAATATGTAAAGTCGCTTTTGGGGATTTAAAATGAGCTTTACAGTATACATTAATAACAAAGCTTGCATCAAATGGACTGGAATTAACAATGCACGCCACTGAATAATGATACAAACGCTGATTTTTTTTTTATATTTTATGGCTAAGCTTTCCAGGACTTCAGCAGTTGAGAGTGTTAGGGACAAATGATCTACAGAACACAGTAACTCGGGACAGCATGAATGTTTAGTGTGGGATGGTGGAGTGGTATGGGACAGTGCGTGCTGGTTATGTGGAATTAGTGTGAATAATGCTTATGGTAACAACTGGTGTGACTTACATATAGGATGAATAGTGTGGGGTGAGACGGCGTGATGAGACATGGCGGGTAAGCAGTGTGGATAAGGGATTGTAAGAAGAGACGTGTGTGTAGGAGGGATATAAACAATTATTCTCCTGCTATATATCTTCCTTTTCTTCATAATTCTCATGGTTCAGTTTGATTCTGCCTTCTAAGTGTGATTGATACAAGACGAATGCCGTAGATAGTACAAGACGAGTGGTGTGAGATAGTTCAAAGAAGAAAGTGGCGTAAATTGTACAAGGCGTATGAGAAATATAAGTACAAAACGTGTTACTGGTGTGCTATAGAATCAGAAGAGACTGTGAGAGTTCGGTTGGGAGTGTCTTTTTCCCTTTTCTTTTAGCCTCGTCCTGCAGTGTCTTTAAGAGGGCCGAGAATGGGTGGGCTGGCCGTCTGATTCTCATTCTCAGCTGGGAAATGGGTCTTGTGGGTGGAGGCAGAGTGGGAAGCCCGCCAGACCGATAGCTTCCTTGCTCCTCACCTCTCACTCTTTTCTCTCTCTCCTTTACCCTCCCTCGTGCTTAACTTCGTACCTTCCTTTTAACCTCCATCCTTCTTAGGGGCTATTTTGTCTCTGTCTGTGTGTCTTTGTGTCTGTCTGTCTGTCTGTCTGTCTGTCTGTCTGTCTGTCTATCTGTCTATCTGTCCTGCCATATCTTAGTACTATTCTCAGCTTGCCGTTCTCTGCCTACACTGCATCACATTACACTGATGTCTATTTTGGAGGGGCCAGATTACATTCAAGTTTGTTTAATATTGTAAATATATAAAAAATAAATAAATAAATAAATAATCCAACCACTAGAACCACTTGACTCTACCTTGATCGAGCGCAAGTCAAGTGTTCACTTATAAATTTATGATCTTTTACTTTTTATTTTCATTTTTTCTCTTTTCGACGTTGCTGAGTCTGTTGAATTATCACTAGAATCATGAAAACATCCTCAAAAAACCCAGTAACTTCCACTACAGTCTGTTAAATTGTCACCAGAATCATGAACACATCCTTGAAAACTCCAATAACTTTCGCCTGTATAAATTGTCGAGATAAGACGCAGGAACGTTTGAGAACACCTGCTTTCCTCTTCCCTTACTCTTCTTCAGCTTTCCATGACTATCCTTCCTTATCTCTCCTTCATCTATCACTCCTCCGCATCACTCCTCACCCCTCAGCCTCTCGCCTCTCTTGTCTCCTTCATCTCTCTCTCCCTCCATTCCTCACCCTCTCTCTCCCTACCATCACCATTTCTTATCCCTCCCCCTTTCTTTCCTCTATCAGTTGTCACCTGCACCCCATCACTCCTCACAGTGCCGTCCCATCCTTCAACCTCCACCCCTCCACTCCTCCACCTCTCCACCACTTATCCTTCCTTCCTATGCTCCCTCCATTGACTCCTCCCTACATGCACACCTCCTCTCTCTCTCTCTCTCTCTCTCTCTCTCTCTCTCTCTCTCTCTCTCTCTC
>NC_087155.1:1005000-1012500 GCF_035594125.1 Scylla paramamosain
TACTACTACTACTACTACTACTAATGACTACTATTGGTCAATGGGAATGAAAAAAATTAAGGTAACGATTGAGTAGCTTACTTCGCAATGGTTTAAGAACACAATGCTCTCCTTGATTTTCCTGTTATAGTAATCACAAATATGATAACAGCATAAAAAAAAAAAAAAACATATTTCACTAACAACATTTCACAGCTTCTGTTCTATCTAGGCTACATGTTCAGGGCGAGAAGAACAAACAAGAGCGAATTATGGCCTTACCCTATCACTCCTTCAGGTATTGAGCAATCCTTTTGGTGCTATTTAACATAAACCAATCTTGGAATATTCCCTTTTGTGCTACAGTCACCTCGAAACACTATAGTGGCTCAGCGATGGAAAACTCTTCTAAATCCATTTTTCTCCCTTGCAGGTGCTCGCAAAGGCTGCGTGCAGAGCTTTTAGTGTTGTGAACTGTTATGGATCGCTGTGAGAGGGTTAACTGTTAAGCTGCATATTTCATTGATGTATATTGGGCATTCCTTCATGTTCACTCCGAGCTGGCGAGTAATATAATGCTCTTAGGATCTCAGTTAATCGTGGCTTGCTTTAGGATTCCTCTCAGGACTGTCTTGTGCCACCTCACCGGCAGTCTTGAGGAATACCTCATGGAGTCGTCTGGTGTAATCTCTAGTTAAAGTAGATCACACTCCACACTGTTATTAAATGCATAAAAAAAATAAAAATAAAAAAATTGCCATCGTAAGAAGACAAGAACCTCAACAGTTAACGAGCAATGTGTGTGTGTGTGTGTGTGTGTGTGTGTGTGTGTGTGTGTGTGTGTGTGTGTGTGAGAGAGAGAGAGAGAGAGAGAGAGAGAGAGAGAGAGAGAGAGAGAGAGAGAGAGAGAGAGAGAGAGAGAGAGAGAGAAACAGTGTCTTGAAAATCTCTTCCTGGACTCGTGAACGCCAGCTATATCATCCCAGTGAGACTCTAGACCTCATACAACTCGATCTATAAGTAAGGGAGAGGCCGTTCACACCACACACCCGACCATCACACTGCTCGAGGACAGTAACTGCTCACTGTTCACTAAAAATCCTTATGACGTGAGCGGGGGGCGAACATCAGCCTGCCATGTGAAAAGTCGGGGATGTTACAGTTGAGAGCAGAGGGGGAGATACAAGGTTTATATGGTGACGGTGATATAATCCTGGGTTGCTGTGAGACTCTGGGACTTGTATATTATTCGAGTACTTCTGAGTATTTTTTTTCCAATTATAAGGCAGAACGCTTTTTGAACGATCATTATAATCACGAAATCACTTTATAATCACTCTTGAAAGCCCTACAACCTTGACTACATCCCGTTCAAAATAGTTGGGAGAACTCGCTAAAACATTCGGTAACACGTTTCTGAATCACAAAAAATACGATACTTCACATGCACCGGAGAAGAATCTATGCCTTGCCTGTGAGGGTCCGGCGCCAGGTACCCGTGTCCCGCTCCCCGAGGTACGCGTGTGATACACCGCCACCACTCGGGAATTGGGAAAAGAACAAAAGATTCCGAGTGAGGAAAACAGTCTCACGTCCCTGGAGTCGAACGCCGCCAACAAACAACACACGTGAAGGGAAACACTGAAGGAAAAAAAGAAAGAACAAAACAAAAAAGAAAGAAGGTGGGAGTAAAAACTGTTTGATACGAGGCATGACATTATGCAAAGTAATATAAGATAAATGTACAAAAATAGAAAATGGAAGAAAGAGTTGGGGAGTCCGAGCAGGGAGGACTGCATTAGAGAGAGAGAGAGAGAGAGAGAGAGAGAGAGAGAGAGAGAGAGAGAGAGAGAGAGAGAGAGAGAGAGAGAGAGAGAGAGAGAGAAATGTGTGTGTGTGTGTGTGTGTGTGTGACTCGGTCAGTAAGTCTTGTCCCGAACAAGTCCCCACACTAAGCGCATATATGTCTGACCTCTTCAGCAGTGTTGCCAGATAGCGCAGACTAGTTTGCCCTTCAGAGATAGAAAAATGTTTGCAATGACGATGTCTCACTCGAGTCTGAGCCAAAAGTTTCTGTGTGATTGAAAGTGTTAAATGAAGGATCGCCACTGATTTGGCTACTGTTATTATTAGACTGATGGACGTGTTATTCCGCCGTCAAACCACAGGGATATTTCAGTGGTTTCCTGCTCATGACGTCACTTCCGTTCGCGACCACCACTCACTACAAACGTGTGTATTGGAACGCGATTTTGTGATTTGTAATTATGTTTGGCCGTCGGACATTGACCAGTATCCTTAAATGCACTGAGATTTTATTACGGCTATTTTTTAAAGGCTATTGAGAAGCTTATATGGATTCTCGTTGATGCAGAGTATTAGACTTCCACTAAATTTATGAAAACATTCTTAGAAACACCAGTAACTCACACAAGAGCCTGGTTGAGGTAAGACGCTACAGAGATTGTCATACAGACGACACAATGATATGGACAAGACTACAGAGAATAAGCAACCCAATATGAACGTGGAAAAATTATGCAGAAGAAGAAGAAAAAGAAGAGGAGGAAGGAGAAAAGTAGAAAAAGAAGAAAAAGGTAAATGCAATTTGAAACGATATTTGCAAACACTCACCACTTTCTTGCACCACTCAGGTGAAGCTCTCGTGCGTGACAACATTATTGCTGCGCAAATGTGACAGTCAGCCTCGACCTTGGCCTGTTCCTGCACATCAGTTATTCTCCAGATGTGCGGCCATGGCACCTACTGGAAAGCCTCGACCCGCGTCTCCTCCGTGCCTCCCTCATGCATAGACATCGGGAACCTGAGGGATCTCCGCGGCGAAACGAGCGACAAAGTGAGGCGGGGGTTCGAGGGACGAGTTTTGCAAGTTTTTCTCTGAGGTAAAGACTGAGGCGGCGATGCGCTGAATTAATTACTGTGTGTGTGTGTGTGTGTGTGTGTGTGTGTGTGTTGAATAGATAATAGTTACATAGATAGATAGATACAGAGGAATATATAGTGCATTGTTTAAGTGTGCATGCGCGCGCAAATATAATTGTTTATTCATATTTTTATTGTGTTAACCCTTTTTTATCACGTCATAATGAGCCTACACAAAAAAAAAAAAAAATCCCATGCAGAAAATATTAATGTTCAGATCAAATCACAAACGCGTGTGAGCAAACATGACATTATTATGACGCGTGACAACTGGTGACGCCATGACATGATGTGCTGATGTGAGGCTCGCGACTCGTGCTGGACGCCGCGACACTTTCCCATCCAAACACTAAATATTTTCACATCCAAACACTTCACAATTTCACGTCCAAACACTCAACTTTCAGCTCAGATGGTCTAAGGCAGGACTGTTTGACGTCTATATTAGTTTAACCTTACGACCTTTCTTCCTTTCTTCAGGCACTGCACATTGTTATGGGAAGAACACGCCAGTCTCTTAGTCTCATCTCCGTCGTTCCTTCGGGTCTGCTCATCATATAAGGTAAAAAGAAACACATCTCTCAACTATTTCTATCCTTCTTTAACACCTGAAGGAGGAATGCTTTGGTGTAAATATCTTTTACATTTTGCTTATTAGTGGCAGTACAATGGCCACCCAAAAAGTGTGACAATATAGCATCGAAAAATATGATATTCTTTTGTGCGCTCCAAGAAACCTTCTCGTGTCGTGTTAATAAGAAGCGTGAGGGTACAAAAGTTATTAAGTTGAGGAAGGAGAATCTCGTCTCGTCTCGGAAATAAAATGTCTTTTGTCCACTCGGCGCCTCCTTCCGACGCACTAATAACAAACTTGGAGGAAGGAGTTGTAAAGGTCAAGTGTCCGTCTTGTCTGTCCGCCCGTCCACCCACCCACACGCACACGGCTCTCTCATTCACGCCTCCATCCACTCACGCCGCGACACAGTTACCTCCATCCACTCACTCCACCCACTTACACCTGTCATTCATTCACACCTCCACCTACTTATTCCTCCTCTCACTCACACTTTTCATGGTATCTGTTACTCACACATCTTTTAAAATATGTTTTCAGGATTACTTCAGGCTGTAACTGATTTTTTAAATTTTCTTATTGGGGTATTTAAACTGAGCTTCCATTCACTACAATTTGTAACGACAATCCTCTTTCTCTGTTCTCTATAAGACTGTTGGAACTCTGAATGTTCATGACAGTGATGTAAATTCTATACCACACAGTAGTTTGAAATTACATGGTTCTTGAATGAGCAGCGGATTAATTTAATGCAAAGTGAATGACATTGGCGTCTCTTCCTCAGAATAGAAGCTGGGGCCTTTGAAAAGTTTGGCATTCATTGTTTTAATCTTGACTACGTAGGTTATAAATTTCTTCTTTATAAGAAGCGTTTTGGGAATATCGTGTTTAGAGATTACCAAAGCGTTTCTTACCATAGAAAACAGAATCCCTTGAGCCGCTCAGTGCTGTGGTTTTCCTTTCCTAACATTCAGAACACTATCAAAAATGTTTCCATGAGTGCAGAGAAATAGAAAACAAAACATGAGATAAATTTTGTCTTTTTCTAGGCATCAAAACTATTTAAGAATCTATAGTACAAAAATACATGAGAGACAAAGGAATAAGAGAAAGAATGGCACAAGACGGAGCCAGCTGGAAAAGGCTCATTATAAACAGCGATCCCGAACACAGGGATTTAAGCGGAGAAGAAGAAAGCAGCGATGGAAAGAATGAGAGGAAGAGAAACGAATCAGGGAGGGAACTAAAGGAAAGAAAGAAGGCAATTAAGAAAATAAGGATAAGAGAGGAGGAAGGGAGCGGCTAGGTAAATATGGTAGATAAAAGTGAGAGATAACATGGAGGTGGGGGAAAAGGAGAAAGGAGGAAAGGTGAGGAGGAAAATAAGGATAAAAATGGGAAAGGAAAAAGAGGTTGAGGGAGAAAAGACGGAAGAGGAACGGGGAGGAGACAGGAGACAGGAGTGAAGATGAGGAGGTAAGGAAAGAGGTAGATAATGACGGGGAAGAGAGGTGAAGGGGGATGTAAAGATGGGAGAGGAGGCAGGGACACTAGGTAAGGATGGGAGAGACGTAGGAGGGAGTGGAGGGGAAGAAAGAGGTTGGCGCAATAGGTAAGGATGGAAGGCACGAAAGGGAGAAGGCAGGGGCAGCACAGTAGGTAAGGAAGGAAAGAGAGAGTGGAGGGGACGAAAGGGATGCAGGAAGGGAGGCTGGTGGCAAGGAAGGGTCGGGTTGTACTTGGCAGCAGGCGAGGCATCCTAAGCGAGGTGGCGCTAATGCTACCAGGCAGTTTTCAGGTGGCGGTAACAGTTATGTTAATGTTAGGAGAATGCATATAGCCGCTTACCTACCCCTCTACCCCAAAACACCCACTTCCCTCCCCACACTCCCCACCACACACTACCACCAGTATCCCGAACACTCTCCCCTCTCCACATCTTCCTACACCCGCTCCCTCGCCACACCGGCATGCCAGCCAACACACACAAGCTACATCATGCGTTACACGAGATTCCCCTACCAGCTTTGCAGCCTCCCAGCCTCTCTGCCTCACTCACGAACCGCAGCGTCGTTTGGGGGTCGAGTAGTTTCAGGTGTTTTGCAAGGCGTCCTGTGTGTGGCGAGAGGGAAGCAGCGTTCGGGATTGCTAACACCCCACCCTCTTCCTGGCGAGACGCGTTACTTTGACTGCTCTAGTGTGTGTGTGTGTGTGTGTGTGTGTGTGTGTGTGTGTGTGTGTGTGTGTGTGTGTGTGTGTGTGCGCGCCTCGGAGTGTGGCTTAGGGAGCTGCATTCTCAAACGTCCTGTAGGTTAATGCACACTGTACTTATTTCAACCAATATAGTTGTTGGATTTCTTTTTTAAAGGTGTTTATGTTTAGTGATTGTGTATGTACCTTGGGATCTGTATTATCAAGTGTTTTATAGGTTACTGCACACTATATCTATCACAGCCTTTAGTGTTGGTCGAAGTTATTATTATTATTATTTTTTTTTTTAAGGGTGTTAACGTTCAGTGTTAATGTCTGTATCTTAGAACCTGTATTTAACATCTCTGTGGCTTTTGAAGATAGTACAAAACATTTAAAAATACTGGTTATTATGTCTACTACTACTACTACTACTACTACCACAACGACAAAAACTACTACTACCACTTAACACCACCACCTATACTACTACTACTACTACTACTATTACTACTACTACGAATACTTTTACTACGACTACTAATGCAATTGTTCATGATCTGGTTACGTTAAGTTTTATTTAACTTCTCCTCCTCCTCCTCCTCCTTAACGCTTCGAGCGGGATGTAATCGATGTAAAATCTACCAATAATTTTGCTGCCAGTAGTTTCTGATGCGCAATCGTTTCGCTCCGTGTTCTCATTACTTCCGCATCTCACTCAAGCGAACATTTTTATCATTAATATTTCCTCGTTTTGAAGTTTTGATTACTTTTCAGGACAGTAAAAGGCT
Organism: Scylla paramamosain; assembly: GCF_035594125.1. Classification (NCBI taxonomy): domain Eukaryota; kingdom Metazoa; phylum Arthropoda; class Malacostraca; order Decapoda; family Portunidae; genus Scylla; species Scylla paramamosain. Next base: position 1,011,478 of record NC_087155.1, read on the forward strand.
TCAATACGACAAACCTTTACCTTCCTTTTCTTCAGCTTCGATTGGGGTGCATGCAATACTTTTTTTTTTATCCATATTTGTAGTATGTATTTGGGTGTTATGCAGATTTTTACTTTCCTTTTGGCAATGTTACTTTTTAAAAAATTTCTTTGCTTTCTCTGTAAAAACTTATTTCCACCAAATGCTATTATTAAAAAAAATTCAAACAAATTCTTATCTTCTTTCTAAATTTCTTTTCTTTTTTTTTATTTATTTCTTTTTTTTATTTGCCTGATAGTGTTTCAAGTATTTATAAATCGAGTGGAGATTTACATTGCGATTTCACATGATTAGATTCTACACGAACTTTAATATTCACTAAGATTTACTGTCTGCATGAGGTACGAGACGAACTTGATGAGCCCTGACTGCTACGGCTTCTCCCCCAGCTTTATTAGATCTTACAGGTCAGGTTCAGAGTGCAATATTGTTAAGCACCACTGACAGCCAGAGAAGTGATGGAGTAGGTCAAAAAATGTTTCATAGTTTTATTTTACTTTTATATTTTTGAAAGGAATCGTCCACGGCAGTTCAAGTGAAGTAGCAAGTGTCACGTTGTCATTAGCAGTCAACAATATTTACTCGTTAATTTAAGAACTTTTTTCTTTCTTATTTTTCTTTTCTCACCAGTATTTTTCTTTTATTCTAAACACTACTTATATATATTTTTAATCATTACTTTGAACACTGGTTTTACTTTGCTCACGACACGATATTTTATTAAACACCATCGTTCTTTCACTTTAATCCTTTCTCTTTCTTTACAAACCTTCCCTGACGTTCCCCGATCCTAAAAATCTAATCTGATCAATATTTTCATTTACTCTAAGTACTTTTATTTACTTTAAACACCACTTTTCTGTGTCTTTGTTCCAAACTCTACTTTCCTGTACACCAATTGCATATTTCCTTGACTTCAATAACTCTCTTCCTTTTACAAACCTTCCCTGACTCCTCGATCCTGCAAAATACATGTGAGTTTAA